>NW_017731934.1:811197-832637 GCF_001890085.2 Hipposideros armiger
ATCTCCTCATCCTGATGGAGTCAGAGAGTTTAGGAAACAGACACATTATATTGTTTCATGCAGTTAAAGACCAGAAGGGAATAGTGTTGATTTTTTTTTTAAAGATTTTTATTGGGGAATTGGGGGGATGGGAACAGTGCTGGGGAATTGGGGGAAGGGGAACAGACAAGTTGCTGTCATTTTTAGCATCTTAGCTGTGGAGGGCATTGTCACTGGCCCTCATATGTGGGATCCGAACCGGGGCCCTCTGGCATCCCAAGTGAGTTCTTAACCATCGCGCCACTCGGCCGGCCCCTTAATACGATTTTTTTCCTTAAAATGTGTATACTTTTTCTTGGCACCCTTTGTATTTATTTGTGGATGAAATAATTAGGTAAGGCTGGTTTCTCATTGCAAAACTTACTCTTTGGGTAAGTAACAAATGTTGTCATCTTTGACCCTCTTACCTTTCTGTCCCCTAACTCAGCTGGTCACTAAATTCTTCTTCAGTGCCTCCTTTGCATTTCTATCTGTGGCCACTGCCTTAGCTCGTGAAATACTAGAATATTGCTGATTTTCTGCCTCCAGCTTTACAGAGTGATTTTTCTAAAACACAGATTGGACTATGTTATTTTGTAGTTTAAATCCTTCTGTGCTCCCCAGCACCAAAGATTGGATCTAAAACTCCTTAGCATGGCATTCAAGATCTGTCCCAGACTGTTCAGGCTGTTATACCAAAATACTGTTTACTGGGCAGCTTATAAACGACAGAAATTTATTGCTTACACTGCTGGAGGCTGGAAGTCCAAGATCCTGGTTCCGGCATGGTCACCTTCTGGTGAGGACTTCTTCCTGGTTCATTGCCAGGTTCTTCTCAATGCGACCTCACATTGTTAAAGGGGGCGACGGAGCTCTCTGGAGCCTCTTCTATAAATCACTAAGCTCATTGACCAGGGCTCCACCCTCATGACTTAAGCTCTTCCCAAAGACCCCACTTCCTAATACAAAACCTTTGTGGGTTAGGAATTCGACATATGCGTTTTAGGGAAACACATTCAGATCATAGTAAGACCTTTTCAATGTGTCTGTCACATGATTTTTCAACTTGTTTCCGGCTTCCCCAGTACCCATCCCACACATTCTCTCTGTCTCTCTCTCTTTCCCTTCTTCTTTCTGGCCCTGTTTTTCTTGCTCTCTCTGCAGGGATTCTCAGTGCCAGAGCATGCCCTGTGTTCTCCTGCCTTTGAGCTCTTTGAATAGGATGGCCTTCCTCCCTTGTCTCCTTAGAGAGAGAAACGTCCTATACCTCTCTGGAGCCTTCCCTGACCACCCATTTGCCCTGCATGCTGAATCACTTCTGCCTTCTCCGTGTTTGCATGGCACTTCCATGCACAGCTCTGTTTGTACGAAGTATCTTTTCGTTGGCGGACCAGGTAGGCTGCCTCCTCCATGAGTCTGCTAGCTTTCTGAGAACAGTGTCTGTCTGATTCACTCTTGAATCCTCAGTGCCTAGCAGTGCATAGCAGATAGTAGGTATTCCGTAGATATTGGAATGAAGGAATAAAATTCCAATAGGCAGCCTCATTAATGGATGCAAACCAACCCTGGTAATGGCAGCAGGGAATTTAAGTGCAAACAGATCATTGGACTCGGCAATAGAAGTGTATAAACAACTGTAGTAAGTGCTCTTCTTTGTCGTCTTAAACTATCATCGGCAGTGATGTGTTTATAAATGTGGAGAACCACAGATCAGCAAATGTGTCAAAGCTCTTTGGTCCAGAAAAAAGCTCTTTGGTTCAGTCTTTTGGACTGAACTGAATTTCATCATCATCTTGACAGTATTTTTCTGGGTCAGTGTTCTGGAGAGATAAAAAGTGTAATAAAAGTTTATTTTGTTTTATTTGTTGCTGTATTGGTTTTTGGTTTTTATTTGGGAAGCTAATGAGAGACAGGTTGTTAGAAAACCAGAGGCAAGCTGTTTGTTTTACTGATGTACTAACTGAATGAATTCAGGTGCATGAGTGATCCAAGAATCCGATGCATTAGGAAAACTCCATCCCTACCACCTTCCAGGTGTTGTTAGCTTGTGAACTCGGCCTGGTTTTCTCAGCAGTTGATAAACCGATTATCCTGTTTCTCTCTATCACCGATCTCATCAGTTTATGGGTCCACATAGCCACTTTTCAGTCCTTACAAAGGGAAGATGCAAGTGTACTCACAAACACAAAGGTTCATCGTGTTCTTTAGGCTGACAATCAAATACTTAAAAAAAACCTTTTCTTCATTTTTTCAGAACCCAGTCAATACTCATGTTATCTGAATTTCATTAGATTATCAGAGAAAACATGTTCCCTTTTCCCAGATAAGAATGCAGGCACAACATACTTGCTGCTTCCCAGAAGGTTCTGCATTTAACTTGCATCAACCTGTCTTGTTTATACCTGTTCCCCCACCTACATACCACCCTATGAACATTAAAAAGGGGGAAATGTCCTTAATTTTATTTTCTGGGCATGTTGACATCCAAATGAGTGATAACATATGCAAAATAACTTTAGATTCCTTTTCTGGTGCATAAATCCATAACATTTACTCGTGGGTTCATACTACGGTGGTGAGGTTTTTCTTGGGTGCTTCATTTTGTACAGCCATTTTTTTGCAGTGTGAGAGAAGCATCAGCCACTTGGGGGCACCCAGGTATTTATTTAAAACCTGAAGGAGATGCCAAGGGAACGTAATTTGATCTCACGAAAGAAGGGGAAAATACTCAGTGCAGATAGTCCGTTTCAGTATAACTAATCCGGAAAGCAGGTCTGTGCTGAATACAGATTACCATATCCCAAGGAAGGAAGTTCGCCAGACAGCCTAATTTACTGTACAGAACCAGTAAAACCCCAGCCGGGTTCCTGTTTGTTCGTGGGCACTTTTGGACAGGCACACAGCCTTGGGGATCTCAGAGGGAGGCTCGCAGTGGGACAGCAGAATGAGCAGTGGCTGGCAGGAGAATTCCACTGTAAGCTGCGTTAGACTGTGTTTTCTCATCCCCTGTTGTGTGCTGGGTGCCTGGCACTCTGCTGGAGATGTGCACGCAATAAATATTTGTTGAATGAATGGCTGGCTGGATGAATTGAATGAATGTACAAAGACCTAACAAAGAATGGGTGGACAGAGGCTGGGGGGTTTAAAGCGATGATGACCTGTTAATGAAGGGAGTTAATTATCATGAGACATAACTACAAAGCATTGCACATGTCATAAGATATATTTGCTTGACTAGACCATTTGCATGAGAGATGAGAATTGGTAGAGAAATTCCCACATTACCTATTCTGGTTGAAATTTTGTCAGGTTGAGATATTATGAGATATATTGGGCTGTCGGAAAAGTCATGATGCATTTTTGCAATGAAAAACATAGAAAAAATACATAATGACTTTTCTGACAACCCCATATACACTATATATCATATAATAGACTTTTCATTTGCATTTTGAGTATGTAATCAAACATAGAAGCTCAAACAATATTGATGCCCAAGTTGCAATTTTTATAGCACAACCTATTGCAAATTTATGATTATGTTGCTTTCAGGAATAAGAGATTCTGAAATGCCTTTTGAATTCTCAAATAATATTCAATTATGTTAAAAATATTTTTAGTGTTCTTAATTTTTTTATCCTGTTCAAATTCCTTGAGAATTGGGGACCCAAGTAACTCCTTAGGTCACTCAGATGCTTTTTTTAACCCCGCCTCTGGGTAGACAGAATCCTGTAATGGAGGATTTGTCTGACCACCTGTTTCCAGATGGGTTCAGGGTGGCTACTCCTTGGTTCTAGCTGCCTGTGTCTTTTCTTCAGAGATTCACTTTCATTAATTCAGCTAGAGGTGAATGAATCTTACACATTTGCCAGAAATCAAACTCACTGGGGACTGTTGAAGACCAGGATACTACTTTATTTGTTCTGAGAAATTATTATTTCCAAGTAGCCCAGGATCGTTTATTGGTAGGTAAAATATTCTTCCACCAGGAAAATCTGCCATGAAACCAAAGGAAGGTCACAAGGGTCCTTGGAGAGTACAGAGAAGGATAAAGGAAGCCTGATGATCTTAACCTTAAAGCACTATTTCCACTGTGGAAGTTCAATCCCAAAGGCATTTATTGAGTGTCTGTTGCATGTAAAGGAAAGGGAACCCTATGTATGTGGCAAGCACTGTGCATGGTGCTTTTACACACTTGATTTTACACGCCTGTGGCATTTAATCTCACTGAATAGGTAAATCAATGTGGAGCGTGTAGGGCTGAAAGAAGCAGCCTTTGCCCTCAAGGACATTCTAGACCTGTACTACCTAGTTTGATATGGACACACGTGGTTATCGAGCACTGGAAATGTTGCCAGTCTAATCTGAAATGTGCTCCCGGTGTAAAATACACAAAGGTTTCTAAGACTGAGCACAAAAGAAATGTCAATTTTCTCATTAATAATTTTTATATGGATTACATGTTGAAATTACATAGTTTTTAAGATAAATTAGGTTAAATAAAACATCATTAACATTATTCTCACTTGTTTCTTTTGACTTTTTAATGTGGCCACTAGAAAATTTAAATTTCATATATGTGGCTCACATTTATGGCTCACACTGTATTTCTGTTGGACAGTGATGTTAGACAGGTAAGGCGTATACGTAATGTGGCTAGGATCTAGCCTCGTGATGGGCATTTAAATTGGGATAAACTTTTTGAAGAATAATTTGGCGATATCCCACAACAATAAAGCCTGGATCTCTATGCTGGCTACCTCAGTATTAAACATAGAATGCTGAGCTTAAAATAGACACATCTACCATTGTGTGTAACTTGTCCTCATGAGTCCCTCTAAAATATACTCATATGTTTGTACCGCCAACAGCTGTTTACTGATTACCTAGTATGCCAGGCACCATATGAGGCATAATACAAAGGTAAATTATAGAGAGTTCCAGGTTGAAATATTAATGTTTCTCTCTAATGTGGAGATTCCATAGGCACCTGATAGCTATGATACCAGGCACAACTTGATAGACAATTTGAGAGATGTGGATACAGAGCTTCGGCAGTGCCAGAGGAGTGTGGTTTCTGGTTGCCTTGGAGACTGTTTGACCTGGAGCTTGAAGGATAATAGTGTGAAGGCAGAAACTGGGCAGGTGGAAGAGATGGCCAGGTAGAGGGAACCGCAAGAGGCCAGAGGTGAGGCAGGAGTAGTCCTGTAGGAAAAACAGGGTGTTCACTCACCTGGGACATGATGTATGGGCAGGGGAGTGGTAAAGTACTGGACTTTAATAGAAGACCAGGCTTGGTGTCTGCACTTTTTCCTGCAGTACTTACACACAAGTAAGACTGTGGTGCCTTAAAATGGTTTCTTAAATACCCAGTGAGCTACCTTTCTAAAATTCTGCACGCCTGAAAGGGTGCTAGCATCTTGTCCTTGAGAGACAAGACTTAATGCTTCAACGTTTTTAAAATAAATTATCTTGAAATAATTACTTTGAATCTAGTTTCTTGAGACCTTCCTAATGTGGTACTTGTTTTGTTCCAAATAGCAACACGTTCTCTTTAAGGATGGGAAATATACAGCAAAAACGGAATGTGCTGAGATGTAAGAGAATACATTTTTCTCTTGTAGCCAATTTGTTGAGATGAAAAAGCTCACCAGTTTTTATGTCTTATATTTCCCATTCCATGAAAACAAAGAACATTTCTATAAAAATTATTTTTAAGAACATGAGGGTAAATAGTGCCCATGAGTCTTGGAAAGACCAAAATGGTACACAAATTGCCGAAACACAGAGAATTATAGAGGCCAGAGGTGCTGAAAATGCTGGAGTGCTCCTTAGGTGGATGGACTTAGGAGTCAGACATCTGGGTTCAAATCTCAGCTTCACCAAACATCAACTTTTCTGCTCACTTCTAATATCCCCAGATCAACAATTTTACCTCCAGTTCTGTGACTCTGCTCTCTTTTTGCCTTGTGTATTCTAACTTTTTCCCTCTACTGACCCTATAATCTATGGTCCATTGTGTTGCCTCTCCCTCAATATTACTCTCCTGCAAAACTCAAGGCTGGTTAAAATCAGGGTTATACAGGCATGACTCTGCGCTTTCCTTCAAACAGTTGAGCATACCTGAGACACACACACACGCACACGCACATGCACACACCCACACACGCACCCCTCTGATGACATTAAATTGGTCGCTCCACTCCCTCCGCTGGCACTCAGCACTCTCTGGCAACCCTACCTCATCCCCTAGTAAATTCATTCTCTCATTCTCCCAGGTGACTATTTCATACTTCTGCCTCTTTCCTCAAACTTCCAACATCCCTTTCTGTCTTTCTCTCAGCTAATGATCTCACTGCCTATTTCCCGAAGAAACGGAAAGCAGTCAGAAGAGAAGCACCTCACTTTCCTACCATCAAATCCTTCTGCATTCACCCATAGTTCTGTCTCCCAAACCTCCTCGTTTTGCCATGGATGAACTGTGTGTGTTCCTGGCTGAGGTCTACACCCCTAACCCACTAGATTCTCTGTTCTTGCCTATTCAGAACTCTGCATCTACAATATGCCCCCACTAGCTTCATCAAAGTTCCTCTTTCTACTGGATCAGTCTTATTATTCAAACATTCTATAATACCTTCCTTCTTTAAAAATACCCTCCCCCCATCCTTTGTCTCTCACCAGCCTTGCCTCACCTCTCTGTTCCTCTTTAAAGCAAAACTCTTTGAATAAGTTGTCTGTTCTTGCTGTCCTCAATTCCTTACCTCACACCCTGCCCCTCGCCCAACATCTTATTATGAACATTTTCAAGCATATAGAAATGTGGAAAGAATTTTAAAGTGAACACCCACCCATAGAACCACTACCTAGACTATACAATTAATGTTTTGTTTTATTTGCTTTAACACATACTTTGCCATCTATCCATCCCTCTATCTTTTCATCAACCCATCTTGTTTTGGATACTTTTTTAAAAAAATTAAAGTTATGGGTAAAAATGGTTAGTAAAATTACATAGGTTTCAAGTATACATTTCTATAATACATCCTCTATATATCACATTGTGTGCTCACCACCCAGTCAGTCAGTTCTCCTTCCGTCACCATATATTTGAGCCCCTTTACCTTCTTCTAACATTCCTCCTCCCCTCTTACCCTCTAGTAACCACTGAACTGTTGTCTGTGTCTATGAGCTTTTGTTTCTTTATTTGCTTGTCTTGTTCCTTTTGTTGCTTTCAGTTTTATATCCCACATATGACTTGAAGTCATATGGTTCTTGAGTTTTCTGCCTGACTTATTTGCTTAGCATAATAATCTCAAGATCCATTAGCATAATAATCTCAAAATCCATCCATGTTGTCGTAAATGGCAATATTTCATCTTTTCTTATAGCGGAGTAGTATTCCATTGTGTATATATATGACAACTTCTTCAGTTTTGGATACATTTTAAACAATGGCATCAGTACATTCTCTCCTAAACAGTTGTGTTTAGTTTAGTGTTGAGGTAAAATTTTGTTTATACTGAAGTTCACAAACCTTAAGTGAATCATTCAGAGTTCTGATAAATACATACACCACCCCTGCAACCCAGACTCTTATCGAGGTGGGGAAGATGACCATCGCCATAGAAAGTTCCCTCATGATCCTTTCCAATCAATCCACAGCCCACCCCCCCGTCCCCTGCCATAGTCAACCACTCTTTTGATATTTCCCACCATATATTATTTTTGACGATTCTAGAAGATTATCAAATTGAATCATGCAGTATGTACTCTTTTGTGTAAGTTTTTTCATTTGCATGATGTTCTTGAGATTCATCCCTATCATGTGTATTAGTAATTCATGTCTTTCTATTGCTAAGTATCATTCCATTGTTTGACTGTACAGCAGTTTGTTTATTCATTTTCCAATAATGGCTATCTGGGCTGTTTCTCATTTTGGTCTGTTATGAATAAACTTGCCATGAACAAACAAACAAGTCTTTTTATGGATATATGTTTTATTTTCTCTTGGCTAAATACTTAGGAGTGAACTGATTGGTCATATGGTAGGTGTATGTTCAGCTTTTTAAGAACTGCTAGAAAATTTTCTAAAATGGTTGGTTTTTTTACACTCTGACCAACAGTATACGAGAGTTTTATTTGCTCTGTATCCTTGCCAGTATTTGGTTTGTCAGTCTTTTTAATGTTCATTCCAGTGGGCATGGTGCTATCTCATTGTGCTTTTTATTTAAATTTCTCTAATGAATATTAACATTAAGTATTTTTTTATGTGCTAAATGGTCATTAGTTTATCTTCTTCTGTGGAGTATCTGGCCAAATATTTTCTTCTATCTTTATTGAACTGTAGGCATTCATGATATATCCTAGATATCAGTCCTTTGTTGGATATATGATATGCATATATTTTTCTCCCAGGTTATGATTTACCTATTCATTTTCTTAATGGGTGTCTTTTTGATGAGCACAAATTTTTCCTTTTATGTTCATTGCTTTTTGTGTCATATCTAAAAGCCTTATAGTTTTAGCTTTTACATTTATGATCCATCTCAAATTCATTTTCTGTGTATGGTGTGAGGTTGGGGATGAGATTTATTTATTTTTACCATATAGATATTTAGTTGCTTAGCATCATTTGTTATAAAGCCTTTTCTTTCTCTAATGGATTTCTCTGTCAACTTGTGAAAATTCAAATGACCATATTATTATGGGTCTGTTTCTAAGCTCTCTATTCTGTCTCATTGATCTATTTGTTGATCAGACTGTCTTGATTACTGTAGACTTACTACTCAAAGGCTTAAAGTTGGGTAGTGTAAGTCCACCAACTTTGGTCTTACTTTTTCTGATTGCTTTAGGTATTCTAGGTTATTTGCATTTCTATGTACATTTTAGAATGGACTTGTCAATTTCTACATAAAAGCACAATGAGGTTATTGCAATCTATTGAACCTATAGATCAATTTGTGGATAACTGACATTTTAATAATATTTAACTTTTAATCCATAAACATGGTATGTCCACTTATTTAGTTCTTTAATTTCTCTCAGCAATGTCTTGTAGTAACATTCTGAATTAAACCCAATCTACTTAGGTTTCTGTGTTCAAAATTCCCCTAAAACCACTCTTGTCTAAGTCACTGGTGACCTTCATGTTGCTGTATCCAGTGGTCAGTTCAGTCTTCCTCTTTGTTCATCTCTCAGCTACCTTTGACATAACTGATCATACTATCCTTGAAGCATTTTGTTCATCTGGCTTCTCTCACACAATGCTGTCCTGATTTTCTGCCCATCTCACTGGTAGAACTTTTTTGGTCTCCTTTCCTGGATTCTTCTCTTCTTCCTGACATTTAGATGTTAGGGAGCCCTGAACCTCAGTCTTCAGCCTTCTGTTTTTTATCCATTCTCAGTCAGTCTCATGGTGTAAATATGTTATTGAAAGCCAACTACAATGTTTAAAGCCATCAGACTCCCAATTTTATATCTCAGTCCTGAATCCTAGACTTATACTCATATATCCAAACCCCAGACTTATATACCAACTTTGTACTGATCCTCACTTGGGTATCTAAAAGATATCTCAGGGGCCAGCCGAGTGGTTCAGTTGGTTGAGCATGAGCTCTGAGCAACAGGATCACCCGTTTGATTCCCACATGGGCCAGTGAGCTACACCCGAGCTGAGCTGCCACTGAGCTGCCAACAAGTGGCAGGATGGCTCAGCTGGTGAGAGCACATGCTCCTAACAACAAAGTTGCCGGTTTGACTCCCACATGGGATGGTGGGCTATGCCCACCCGCAACTAAGATTGAACACAGCACTTTGAGCTGAGCGGCCGTGAGCTGCCGATGGGCAGCCAGATGGCAACTGGACTTGGAGCTGAACTAGCTGTGCCCCCTACAACTAAGATTGAAGACAACAACTTGGCTGTTCCCCTTCCCCAGTTCCCCAACACTGTTCCCCTTCCCCAATTCCCCAATAAAAATCTTTAAAATTAAAAAAATATATATCTCAAACTTAAACCATCCAGAATGGAACTTTTTTTTTAAATTGGGGATTGGGGAGATGGGAACAGCACTGGGGAATTGGGGGAAGGGGAACAGACAAGTTGCTATCCTTTTGTTCTTCAGTCTAGTTGTGGAAGACGTTGCTTCACTGGCCCAAGTTGGCACCATCATTGCGCTCTTCCTGGGCGAGGCGCATCAGTCGCCAGCTTCTGGACGGCTGCTCACTGCGGCTGCTGGCCGCTCACGCTGGCTGCTGGCTACACACGGTAGCCCATGGCAACCCACTGCCATAGGGGCTGCAGCCTGTGCCATCGCCGGCAACTCACGGCAGCCCAGCTCCAGGTTGAGCTGTTGTTCAGCATCTTAGCTGTGGAGGGCAGTGTCACTGGCCCTCATATGTGGGATCCAAACTGGGACCCTCTGGCGTCCCAAGCCAGTTCTTAACCATTGCACCACTCGGCCAGCCCCAGAATGGAACTCTTGATTTGCCCCTAAAACATACTCCTGCTCCTCACTCCCCACCACCCACTGCGTTCCACAGCTCAGAAATGGGATTTTTCTCCCTGTTGCTCACATGCCAGTTGTACAGTTTTCCTTGACACTCTTCTTTTTCTTTTACTCCCCACATCACAACACACATCTGAAAATCTTTCTGTCTCTCTCTTCATAATATATCTTCGTTCTGTCTACTTAGCCATCACTCTAGTCCAAGCCACTATCACCTCCCATCTGGACTACTGCAGTATCTTTTGTAATAATCTGCTTCCTCTCAATCTATTCTTTAGCTACAGAACTGGAGTAATCTTTTTAAATGTCACAGAAATTCACTCCCTTGATTAAAACCTTCCAGGGCCTCTTTCTGCTATTTGGAGAGAAGAAAACCTGTGTAATTGTTTACAAAGCATACAAGATCAGACTTCCCTGTTTCCTCTCTGACTTCATCCTCTTTTGTTGCCCTTTCTTTCCTATTCTGACTACACTGCCTTCTTTGTTGTTCTTGAACTCACCAAGCTTGGTTTGGCCTCAGGGCCTTTGCCGTTTCTGTTTCCTCTACCTGGAACCTTTTCCCCAGGTAATGACATGGCTCCTTACCTTGTTTCATTCAGGTTTCCAAGTGTTGCCTCCCCAGTGAAGCTTTTCTAAGCACTCTGTCTAAGGAGTGTCCCCCACCCCATCACGCTGCAGTCCTTTTCTCTCCTTAGCACTTAGCATTATCTGATTTGATATTTATTTGTTATTTGTTGATAGTCTGTCTCCCCTAATAGAATATAGGCTCCCTGAGGATAGGGGCTTTCTGCTTTGAATCATTAATGCTGTTAACAATGCCTGTTACATAGTAGGTGCTCAGTAAGTATACGCTGAATGAATGACTGTGGGCAAGTTAACCTTGCTGGCCTCATTTTCTTCATCTGAGAAACAGGGAAAATAATGCTATCTACTGCATGGGCAGATGTGAATGTCAAATAAGATATTGTGGTGCTAGTGTTGGCTGTTCTTATTGTAATTACTGTTAAATAATATAAATTATTTAAATTCCTTCTAATTAATCAACAAATAGATATGAATGCTATGTCAGGTAGCATTTGCCTGTTGTACGCATTTTACTGTGTTCAGTTTCAGAGGTATAACTTGTGATCCTCAAGTTATTGATGACTGAGTTGGAGGAAATAGATGTAAGTACATGAAAAGTGAAATGCCATAGGATATTTAAATAACCAACCCAGACAACAGTACAAATGTCATCAGGCATAATTGCTTGTCTAATGCCTTTGCCGATGATATTGTTCTAGGTGTGAGAAATAAAAGCAATTTTTTAAAACCAGGGTGGTCTAAGGCGGCTTTATGGAGTAGGTGTGTCTGGGCTGCCCCTTGAAATGCTGGAGAAAATTTTTAGTCCTTTCCTGCCCATCAGGACAAGGGCATTGTAGGTAAGGCAGTGGCACAGACCCAAAGGGGAGGAAGAACTAGGGGGCTGAAAATGGATTAAACCAATTTGGCTGGAGAGAGAGTCTTGTGAGGAAGCAGTTTGAGAGCAGTGTAAAGAAAACAGGGTAGAAACGAAAGCAAGTGTCTTCGGGCTACAAGAACTGCCAGGGTGACAGGAAGCCCTTCCTTACTTAGATTGGGAAACCAAGGAAGGAAGTGCTTCTGGGTGGTTAGGAAAGAAGGTAACATATTGCAGGCTAGTTGCTGCAGGTTCAGTCCCTTCCCCTCAGTGCAGGAGCCTGGGGCATTACCCTCTGGGGAACGTTTAGTGCATGGATATGCCAAGTTCATGTGTCCATGTGTCCACAGAGAGACAACAGCAGGAGGGGCCCTGTGTTCTGTTGAACTTTCTTTTCTACCCACAGGAATTCTTACTTTAGTTTTTAGGTGACAGTGACTAGAGCCACATTTTCACTGTGGCTCCTTTTATAAAAAGAATAGAGAAACTTGGGAATTCAAGGCCAATCAACAAACATTAAACATGCATATTAAGAAATACTCAACTTGTTTTTCAGAAGAGCATTATTCTCTTCTGTCATATAAAGCCACATTCTCATTGTTTTGTAGAAGGAAAGCATGCGTTATATGAGAAGGGGCCAAAGTAATCTGTGAACTGATCAGGTTATAGATATAAAAAGGATAGATTATCTAGCCAAGCATGAGATAAAATTTCTTTTAATTATGTAATAGTTTTGTGTAAATTTGCAGTTACCTAAAAGGGTATCTGTGCATGCACCTTCAGTTTTTTTTGTTATTACCAAGTTACGAGATGTTACCTTTTGGAGGGTTAATAGATTTCAGAGCAATTTGTAGTAATTAAGAAAGTGACAGGGATGACCAGTTAGCTCAGTTGGTTAGAGTGTGGTGCTGATAACATCAAGGTTGCTGGTTCGATCCCCACATGGACCACTGTGAGCTGCGCCCTCCCTGAATAGAGTCAACTATGCCATTGTAGCATGAAAGCAATGTGTAACCAATGACCATGGCTGTTCCCCAATAAAATTAAAAACAAAAAAGGAAGTGACCCTGTAAAAGTAAGAGAACAAGATAAAATAAAATGCAGATATGAGCCGTGAAAGATGTTGCAGAATAGGGAGTGGATGTGAAGACAATAAGCGACACTGTCGTTAACGCAGCCCTGGCAACAACACAGGTCATAGATTAAATAATGCATGCCAGTTGGTGGGCACAGAGAGCAGGGAACAGAGAGCGCCTTGTTTCAGCTTGTCTATCTGGTTTCAAACTCATTGCTTAAGTACAGGCTTCTGTTCTGGATATAGCCCAGGGAACATTAAACAGTTGAAATGTTGTAAATCTTAGAATTCACCCTGGATCGCCAATCAGAACTAAAAGAGCTTTGAGCAAAGAACCCAGATAACTTGTTGCCTTGCCTGCCCATGGAAGCCTGACGGGAAGCAGAACCCACTCGTTAGGGTCTTCACTCACTGTCCCTTCCTCTCCTATCAGGTGCTAGCTCATGTGCTAGAAGGGACGGGTGGCTCTTCCTCTCACTCTTCTGTGCTCATGACTATGGCTCCATAGAGTGGGGTGACAGATGCCACGGTCCACGCCCCACGACTGGCAAAGCGCTTGGGCCCCAGCGACTGGTGTCTTCTTAGGCTGTGGTGTCTCTGAGGTCTCAGGCAGGTAGTGTGTCTGCCTTTTCCTACCCTGGGTTTTTGTGATGAGCTAATGAGCTGATCCATGTAAAACCACTTTGTTCGTACAAAGAAAGAGATGACTATTTTTACTATTTTAGGGTGTAGAGTTGGTAAAGGAGAGAACACAAGTCAGAAGTCCTGGGTTTGAGTTGTGGGTCATCTCATCCTAGGTCCCTCCTTTTCTGAATGCATTTTTTTTAAACAATAGTCTGTGGGTTTCTCTCCCCACCCCCTTAAATCAAGTGTTCTTTACACTTTTGTGTGTGTACCACTGGGCCCCTTTGGCATTCTAGTGAAGCTATTGAATTCCTTTTCAAAATAATGTTTAATGCATAAATTTAAATGCATAAAATTAGAATGCATAGTACTACAGAGGAAACCAATTATACTGCTAGTTATCAATATACCAAAAAATATAATATTGTAATGTACATTCTTTATCAATGCATTACATACTAAGAACTAGTGGCAGGTCTAATAACTACCATAATTTTGATGTCGTCCTGAGTGGAAATGATGCTTTGCAATATTTGCAATAAGTGTAGTGTGATGCGAAGATATCTTTAATTTCTACTTGTGACAAGTCACAGGTATGGCTAATTTTACTGTGGATTGTTGCCTACATTTGTAATTGAAGAAATGCTAAATTTCATTTAGAGGTTAGTAAAAATTAAAATGAAAAATGTCCCCACCCATGTCCAGAATTCATTCTGAGATTCCCCAGGAACCCGTTGCTTTAAAACTTGGCCCTTTCCTCTGATGCTGGGCGCTCCCTCGGGGCACAGTCACTGGGCCCTCCTGCTGCACTCCAGCTGCAGTCATCCTTTGTGTGCAGTGACTCCTAGATGTGGACCTCCTGCCTGGGCAGGGCACTGGAGTGCTAGGCCTGGATCTCCTGCTGCCCCCTGCATATCCTTTCTGGGTGGCCCACAGGACATCACAGGCAGCCTCCAAAGCCAGCTCCTTGGCTTGGCCATCCCAGCCCCACTTTTCCCACCAGCCTACTCTTCCTTCTGTGCTCCCAGCTCTGGATGGCATTAACTTCCCAGTGGCTCAGGCCCCAAATCTAGCTTGAGCACAGGAGCTAGCAAGCCCTGCTGCTGCTAGGATTACTGTCCCTGCCTCCCGTGATAAAGTGCGGGAAAATGTAAACTTGTAAATTTTAAAGCACTGGCCTGCCCTTCCCTTTACCTGGAATGTCTTCTAAATTTCTACTCACACTACAAGGCCCAGTTCCTCCTCACTTATCTTTCCAATATGCACATCCTATCACTTTCTGGTTTAGAATCTTCTGATGACACCTTTTTACCTCCATGATGTGACATTAGAGGACTCCAGCCTCCCTCCCAGCGTTTTTTCTATAGGAACCCCAGCCTCCCCAAGCTCCCTGTGGTCCCTCCAATGGCCCACCCCCTATTTCCCCCTTGGCTTTGGGGGGCCCAGTGAGTGCCCTCTACCCAGGGGTCCCTTACCTGCCATATCACTTCTGGTCTCAGTTCTGTGGATGCTTTGCTGGAAAGCCATTCCCAGCCTGCACCATCACGAGGTCTATCCCCAGAGCAGTTCTTGTCCAACTATCTCCCCCTCCCTTGCATTTGACCAGAATCTGGCAGGGTTTCACAAGTGGTACGCACTCAGTGGACAGAATTATTAAACTACATGGTTAGAAGCACTGACTTCAGAGCCCAACCTGCTTGTGTTCTAATCCCAGCTCCACCACTAGCTTTTTGATCTTGGCAAAGTACTTACTCTTTAGGTGCCTCAGTTTTCTTATCTGTAAAACTGGTATAATAAATAGTGGTTTAAATGCGTTAACACTTACAAAGCACTTTAGAACCAGGTCTACATTATAGTAAGAGCTTAATGAAATATTAGCTATTATTATTAGTTTTAGTTTCAGTAGTGTGGCTTGGGCTCATTTAAAAGATACTTTAATTTTTGCTGGAGTTTTATTAAAAGACTAGTGCAATTTGAAACCCAACATTTAACTGTTCTTCATCTCCATTGAGGTTTTAGCAGAAATAATTTATATGTGACAAAAGGAAACACTTTTTGACAGAAAGGTAGGAAAACTCCTGGGGATATACCCTTTTTAACAGAATGATGGAGACATTGTCCCACCAGTAGTTAGCTAGTTGGGTTGGGGATATTTCCATATTTCTTCCATTTCAGAGATTAGTTGACCACACAGCATTTTTTTTGCAGCTCTTTGAGTAAAGAAGAGATCAATAGTTATCAGCATTTTTCTTTGAATGCAAATGATCACATATGTTTGCAAAGTAGACCCGCATGAAAAGAGGTGGTTTTGAATGTAATTACTTCTTTTTGCATGAGTATTTTCGTATCTTCTAGAAATACTACGCTGTTGTGGGAGGGAAACAGCTTTTCATGACCTTTGCCACACATTGTATATGACACTAATGTGCTCTTAATTGACCCTTTTCTTCCTTTTTGTTTTTCTACCAACATCCAAGCAATATTTCCCTTGAGATTTAACTGTTACGGCCTTTCCTCGGTTTTGCCACCAGGTGGGGTACTGGCTCCTTTGAAAAGGCGTGGGCCACCCGCCTTAATGCTAGTTTTCTCACAGAGGTGACTCTGGCCCCTCTCGTTCTGAAGTGACCCCTGCCCACTCCCAGGAGTGGCTGAGGGAGGCAGGCGTGGCGAGTGTTAGATCTGAGGGAGTCTCAGGGTTTTTCCTGCCAGAACTTGTTGAGCTAATATGCTAATGACTTAACGTTTCATAGGTTTTGAATAACTCGAATTTTACCAGAAAAACATGTAAATCTGTTTGGCAACAAGTGAATCAAATTTTTCTTGGAATATCTGGTTTGATCTTAAAGCTTACAATAAACAATAAAGTTAGGAAATCTTGACCATTATGTTAAATATGTCTTTTGTAAATAAAATAGAAATCAAGCTATTAACATTAAAACTGTTCTTAGAGTTGAAAACTTGGGGGACATTGTGTATGTTGTGAGCACTTGATGTTAAAAAGCAGAGCATGGATTCTTATTCTTTCATAAGCAATATGCTGGAACACTATTGACTGTTTTAAGATAAATGCCTTAAGGAAATTATCAAATAAATTTTTCTAGAATGAAAACTAAATTTAAATTTCTTACTTTGAAACCATAGTGAGTCATATTAAGTTTCATATTAAATTATCTAAAAAAAAACTATAGAAAATCTTTTTTTATTTTATAAATATAAGCTGCATGTATTGTAGATGGGGAGACTGAATTATGAGTGATTTTCAGATTTACAGACACCAAACCAGAATCATAAATTGGAAGGTTCTTTGGTATAAATTTTCCTCTTGAACTTAAATTAATTTTTAGACTTCAGTGATTAATGAGGTTTTAGGCTTTTTAAATGCGACCCCCCTCCCCCCTCCAAAAAAAAATCTGAAAATACTGATAGGATATGACATTGATTCTCAGGAACAGTAATTTCATGTGTCCCTCTTATGCAATGTGAAATTGCAGTGTTGTAGCTTCCACCACCACACCCAACTTGGATTACAATATAAAACTCATGTCACAGCCCTAACGGAGGAGGGGAGACTGTATTCCTCTTGTTTAAAATAAATGGGTCACTTTAATGCAGTGACTGAAGGGAGACCAGGGAGTGAGAGTTCCCTTTGTTTAAGTTGGTGTGTTATAGTTTTCTTGGGCAGAAAGTACAAAAACGAAGCCTGAAGCCCCAGCTCATTCTGTCTGTGGGTTTTATTTCTCACAGCAGCCCAGTGTCTCGTTAACATATGGGGGTGTGGTTTCAAGTTCATTACTAAAGCTTATAGGCTAAAGTGCTTTGTGGGCTTGGCTATGACTTAAGTTGCCTTCAGAGAGGTGGCCAAAAACAGAGCTTGGGAACAGGCTGCTTGCTTTTCGTTGCGTATGTGGATTCCCGGGGTAGTCAGTTTTTTTTTGTTTCTGTTTTATTCTTTTTCCCTCTCAACTATCAGCTGCTTTGGAGATTAGTTTCATAGTAAGGATTCTTTCTTTAAAGCAATATGAAGTGGCTGTTTTCACAGGGGCACCAGGTTAGTATATAATGTTTTGAACTTTCTGCTGCATATGTCAGACTTTCTTTCTGTGCTCATGGGGCAATGATAGGATAGCATAGCATTTGTGCGGTGGCTGCGTTCTTTCAGAAAATAATGTGAGTTCGTTGATCCTCGGCAGTTTGGGGGATTATGATTCTCCTTATAATATATGCATGGTTTGAGCCTCTGAAATGCAAGTGGAAGCCAAGAAGAAATGGCATGTATGTGTTGGAGTTGTACTGTAGAGATTTGTACTTGTTTGTAAGCATTTTTGGTTCCTTTTTTAGAATTACTTTCTTTGTGTCCTCCCATTAAAACTTCTAGGCATAACTATGATTTTATACACAGTTGGTTTTACTTTATTTTTTAACATCAGGCAGCAGTGTGTTGTGCCCTAGCTAGCGTTGTTATCCCTCCCACACTTGTGCGTGCCTGCCTGATGCCTGGGTTTCCCTTGGGCCTACTCCTTATTGTTACAATGAACCAGAATATCACTTTAATTTCCTCTTTGAAAAGTCTGGCCTTTTTCTAGAACGTCTCCTAAAATACCTGCATAACAACTGATATGTGCAGACTGTACAGTGGATTAAGCTGGACTGAATTCCTTCCTTAATTGTCACTGTTTTTATTCTTAAGTGATTCCTCAGCATCCAAGGTTACTCTAGGAGTGAATACGATTGTAAAAATGGAATGTGCCTTGTTAGACATAAAAGAATTGCTAATAGTGATAAAATGAAATTAAGTCAATAAAACTAAGTATCATGAGAATATCTCCCTTAATTTCATTAACTGAAAGATCTAGAGAGCAGTTTTACCTTTGTTAATTTGTCACCAAAGCAATCCGCATGAAATTGTTCTATAAGAGGCATTCAATTTGATGATGTTTTATAGTTTACAACACTTCAAGAAATATACTTGATTTTATATTATTTTAAGTGTGCTTTGATTCAAGGTAATATACCAGTGTTTTAAAATAGGCTATCCTGCTTCTGCTATTACCATTTTAATCTCCTCTTTTTTCCTCCGTTGGAAGTACAGCATTTCAGAAAGAGTTTGTTCTCTCATGATCTCCTCTGTTTAAAAAAAATGAAATTGAGAGAGAAGGGAGACAGAAATAGGTACTTAAAAAAATCTTTGTTGGCTGCCAGACGGAAGGGTGGTTGAGGTGCATGAAAAAGGGGAAGGAATTAAGAAGTACAAATTGGCTGTTACACAGCAGTCATAGGGATGTAGGGTATAGCATAAGGAATATAGTCAATAATATTGTGATAACTATGTATGGTGTCAGATGGGTGCTAGATTTTTTGGGGTGATAGAGGGGAGAGGGGTTGTGGAGCAGGGTGAAAAAGGTGAAGGGATCACGAAGTACAAATTGGTAGTTATAAAATAATCATGGGGATGCAATGTAAAGCATAGGAAATACAGTCAATGATATGGAATAACTATGTATAGTGCCAGGTGGGTACTAGACTGGTCAGGGGGACCACTTCTTAAATTATATAAATGTCTAACCGCTATGCTGCATACCTGAAATTAATACAAACTAATAATTGAATGTCAACTGTCATTGAAAAATTAAGAAAGAGGGGAAAAGGTGAAGGGGAATAAGAGGTTCAAATTTCAAGATATAAAACAAATAAGTCATGGGGATGTAATGTACCGCATGGGGAATACAGTCAATAATATTGTGATAGCATGGTACACAGTATTAAATGGTCCTGAATTTATCATGGTGATCACTTCTTTAGGTATATAAATGAAACTAATATAATGTATGTGAGATATAGTTTAATAAAAAAAAATCTTTAAAAAAAATCTTTGAGGTGATTTGCTAAATTGTAAGGATTCCATTTCCCCATTTCTCCTGAGGCTGAAGTTGTAAAGTATGGCTGCCTGCCATTTCAGGACTATAAAACTGACTGTACTTTATACCCCAAGACAATTGTGTAGCCATATTATTGCGCTTGCCTCTGCAGATATTTTTTTAACAGCAAACCCACTAGGTCATTTTAGCTTTCCAAAAAAAGCAAAGCTTTCTATGACATGCTTAATATATGCTATTACTGCATACATATGCTATTATTACATGCTATTAATGTAAAATTTAAAAGACGACTATTGTCAATCCTATTGTAGCTGCCCAATGATGGTAAAGAGCAACGTTAAGACATTTTATTCATTGATTGATTGTGCTTATTTTGCACAGATGAAAGTCTTCAAAAGCTCACATAAAACTCATTTATGTCTGGTAGAGCTTGGTGTCTGTGCTCCCCAAGTCCTTCACGGCCTCTTCTTCTACTAGAGATGACAACAAAATGAAATACCACTGATGAGAAACAGAAATAAACAATGAGGCAAAGGATAGAATACGAGAGGAAATTCCCTGAAAACAAAATCTGAGGGGATTTTCCCACAGGATATTCATTAAAATAAGTTTCCTTCAAACATGAGGCCAAAAAAAAAAAAAAAAAGACTGAGGAGTATTCAAAATCTGTAATTTCTGGATAAAATATCTAAGCTAATCTTAAGACTGATTATAGGTTTAGAACACGCATTGAAATTCTTGTTCTCACCTTGTCGGACTGGTTTAGTTTTGTTACATCCCTGCCTTTTGGCAAAAATCAAATAAAGACAGGCATTTTCTCATTTTCTCTCATTTTAAGTTAAGCTTCGAGTCGATTAATTTTTATCTAACATACTTTCTTGTTGCTGTTCAAAGTACTCTGTCTCGTTAATCTCAGAAGTTGTATGTACCTGGCTGATGGTCCTGAAGCATGTGATCCTTCTTTTAAAATGAATCAGAGTTTCAAAGTTGGAGACAAAGCCTTACGTAAATTATTTCGGCATGAATTGGCCCAAACCTGAAACACTGGGGAAGCTGAATGGTGTAGAAGATAAGCACTCTGAAGAAAGAAATGCATCAGGAGGCGCAATTGTGATATTAGAAGTGGGTTTTCTGACTGCTGAGCCTTGATAAATTTTCCCTTCTGGGCGGGCCGGTTCCACTCCCACCCCAGGTCACTCTCATTCCCGCCCATGGTCTTGATCTTCACTGTACATGTTTTGGGAGATGTTGGCTCTTGATGTGCAGGTTCTCCCTCGTCAGATTCATGGGATGGCTACAGTGAACAGTGTCACCCCGGCCTTTTTCTTACCTAGCCTCTGGGTTCTTGCTCTTAACCCTGCTCCCTGAAGGTGCCAGTGTGCATGGGTCTTGTGCTTATGTATTAGAAAGTGGGGACAGAAAGTGGGGGAGGTTGTGATGCCGTCCAGCCCCCAAATTCACTATTTTAGTCATGACGGTAAATACTAACTTCCCAGTGGGGTTGCAAAGGCTGAGGACAGATTTTACTCCAGGACTGATTCTGACCGCAATCCTCCCCAGTTCTCTTTCATTCTGAAAAACCCAAGTGAAGTGTCACCTTCTGGCATTTCTGGGGGTGATGGTCATAATAGTTAAGGCAGGAGTAGCAGAGGCAGTGGTAAGGGTAATAATAATAACTAGCACTCAAAAAACATTTCCTAAGGGCAGTGCTGTTCTAAGCCTCCTATTTAATCCTCAACAACAACCCTAAGAGGTCAATTAGCTACATTATCCCCATTTTATAATTGAGGAAACTGTCCCAGAAAGGTTAGTAATTTGTCCCAAGTCATTGCAGCTAATAAGCAGCAGTACCAGTATTGTGCCTCAGAGGCATGCCATGGTAGCAAAAAAAAAAAAAAAAAAAA
>NW_017731934.1:836248-838894 GCF_001890085.2 Hipposideros armiger
ATCAAACATTACCTGGTTACTGGGCAAGCCCGTTCTTCTCAACAATGTCCAAAAGTGTGAGATTAAGACCAAGTGAACTCACTGTTATCACCTTTTAATTAGATTAAGTGGCTTATTTTTGTTTTCTGAAGTCTCTATATTTAAGATTCAAATAAAAATATTCAGTGTTGAAATTAAAAAATTATATGGGAGTACATACCCCTTAATATGAGATTGTCGTAGGCTATGTTGCAACATCGTTAGGTTAGACCACTGCTTAGTTGGGACCTTGAACGAATTACTTGACATTTCTATGTGTAAGACTCAATTTCCTTATCTATAAAATGGGGATTATAATATTAGTACTTACCTTGTAGGGTTCGTGTGAGAATTAAGGAAATAATGTATATAAAAGGCCTACCACAGTGCTTGATGCTTAATAAATGTTAAGGGAATGTTAGCTATTGTTATTACTGTCATTTATAATAATCTGTAGACTGTTATTTTATTTCATTGTGTATGACTTTATACCCCACTGAGGATTTGAATTGGCTTGCAAGAATATTTGCATACATTAAACACACACACACACACATACACACTCACACTCACTTTCACTCACACTCACACATGCTCATTCATTCACAGGGATAAAACAAAACCAGGGATGACAAAGCTGGTAGAAAGATAATGTCAGAGGAAAGTGTAATAACAATAGTAATGATAGCTAATATTAATATAACAGTTTTGCAGTAGACATTTCTTCAGTATCTTTTCCTAGTGAGCTGAGGGAATAATGCCAGATCAGCAATGGGCAGAAACAATCCAGTGAGAGCCCCAGGCTGAGCGGGACCTTTGATGATCTCTCGTCCACCTTTGTACCCTGAGCATGAGACATTGCCATAGATGACAACTGGTGTGGTGTTGGAACTCACAATGTGAAAGTGGGTTCGACACCTCACAGTATATATAGTTACTATTTATTACGCACTTACCATGAGCAAAGCTAGAATTAGAACCCAAGCTGACTCCAAAACTATAGAATTATGATGTAAACTTGCCCACTCAAGGCAGCCAGTTTCCTTGTTAATAGTTCTGTTTTCCGGAATGTTCTTATATATATTAAAATGAAATGTACACTCTTGTAGGAAACCCTTCCCCCTTGATTCTCTTAGTATCTTCTATATGGGAGAAGCAAACACCTCGTGAGGTTGTCCCCCAGATATCTGAAGACAATGGTCATGGCCCTCACCCTACTTTGCTCTCTAGCTGAAGCATCAGGGTTATTTTTTATTGTTCTTTACATTACACAGTTCACCACACTGTGGCTGCTCTTTTCTCCTGGAATGTGCTTTCCTTTCGAGTATGCTCAAAGAACTCCTACCTGGTCTTCAAGATTCCTTTCCCATGTACCTTCCNCTGTCAATCAGTAAGGAATGTCCTTTGTGTTCTTTTTCTACTGGGTGCGGGGTGAGCTTGTGCTCTGCTTTCTCACCTGTTCAGCTGGGGATTAATGACGAGAACCTGGTGAACAAATGCAGGATATAGAGGTTGCCCATGGTTAGTAAATGGGACCAGTGTTGACCAATCCACATAGCCAATAAACCAGCCCACAGCATTGAAAACTGTCTTTGAACGACATAAGCCTATCTTGGAACTTCTGAGACATTTTAAGGCTGACAAAATAAAGCCACTAAGGCTAGAAATGTGGACTTGTTGACTGTTGAGCTTGAATTTGGCCTGTCTGAGGGCCCTCTTCATTTATGCCCCGTATGATTTTCTGCTGATAATCAAAGTTCTGGTTGTTTTGTCAATCCTGATGGCTTTCTGAGACTTAGTGGAATGCCAGGAATATGAGCCATGTGTTTCTTTAGAAAATATAGATGTGCATTTGAAAATGCTGGGCAAATAACTTTTCTAGATTTGTCTAAAATTTAAACATGTGACAAATAAGTTTGGAATCTTTAAAATATATAAAAATATAGCCTGTAGATAAGGAGCTAAGTTTAAAAAAAAAAAAAGGAAAGGAAAGAAATCAAACAATAAAAATTCTGATCTTTAAATGGGGAAGCACTTTCCTTCCTAAAACCAATAGAAGAAATCATAAAAGGCGTAGTGCCTTTTTAGATTGGAATGTTTTAAGCAGGAGTGTAAAAGCTTTAAGTGCAAAAAAAAAACTCATTGAAGCATCATTTATTATCATAAAAGTTGGAAATGATCAAAACATATAGTAGTAGAGAAAAATTGGATGATGGACCACTATGTAACTATTACAGTTTTACTTATGATAGGAAGTGATGATGATAGATCTTTAAGTTAAAACACTGGCTATCAAACTATTTGTACTTAGCAGACGTGGCCGTGTGTAAAATACACCTATCTCTGTGTGAGGATTAGGGAGACAGCAGAAGGGATGGTCACCTTAAATTAACAGGGGTTTCGGGTTTTTTTTGTTTTCCTTTGCCGTTTGCTTTTTAAAAAAATTTATTTATTGATATTAGTTTCAGGTATACAAAACAATGTAATAGACATTTACACATCTCACAAAGCGATAACCCTCCTCTCCTAATCTACTACCCCTCTGATATCATATATAGCTGTTACAATTCCATTGGTTCTATTCCCTATACTGTTCTCCACATCCTGTGACTATATATACATATATAT
>NW_017731934.1:845352-869880 GCF_001890085.2 Hipposideros armiger
GTCCCAAGCCAGCTCTTAATCATCGCGCCACTCGGCCGGCCCTAGAGGTTTTTTCTGAATGCATGGATAGAGGGTTAACTTAAGAAAAAGTATGTAACTGGGGCAAAAGGGAGCTGACCTACATATCTGAAGGAAAGAATGTGGATCTTCCCAAGAGTTTGCTGTAATGCATAAAACTGGTCCGCATCTTAAATGGGTTCATTAGGTCCCAACTGGAACTTTCTATTATATATGGAGTAGTTCAGGTGCTGGTGGTGTTATCTGTCTCAGGACTTGCAAAGTGCCTGCTCTGAGGGCTAGACTTCACTACTTCTGCACTCTCTGGAGACGCGGCCTCCTGCCACGTGAGTTTGAATTTGCCAGTCCTCTCCATCCAAGCTGAGTCTTTGCCTTCCACGTGAGTTGTTAACAATACCAGATGCCCCACTTCTTCTCCCCTCACTTCTGCCAGGTTAGTCCTAGCTTTTGCCTCCCATCAGTCTGTGCGGATGGAAACATCGGGGCCCACTTCTACTCTGAGTGGTCCCCAGAAGTCTAGCCTAGATCTGGAGGAGGAAGAGTGAGGCGTGGACTTCTAGAGTTGAAGTAGACACAGGCTACAGCCTGTGAGGCCAAGAAGGACGCTTTTCTGCTTACACGTGCTTACACGGAGCCATCCAGGTACTGATGGCGTGCTTCCTGTTTTAGGAAGCTCTCCATTTCCCAGGGCTCGCTCACTAATAGAGAGCTCGGTGACAGAAAGTTGTCCTTTATGCTGAAATGACATGGGCCTCTCTCTGGACTGTCCATCTCTGTGTCCCACTTTTACCCCATGGAACCCCAGAGGAAACATCTACTTGTACTCATAGGTCTTGATGTGTTTGAAAAGCCTCTCATTTTGGTTCAGCCTTAAAACTCCAGAGTTTTTTCAACCATTTCCCGTAATAGCATGTTTTTCAGGCTTCTTCAGTCTGGTCCCTATTCTCTGACTCTCCATGGTTTGCCTTGATATTTCTGTGGCCCTCAGTCTCAGCACAGAACCCCAGGGGTAGACCGAACAGCATGCTGGGGTTTCCAGCTGCTTTCTTGGATACTGCTTTTTTGACCACGGTTCCAAGACTGCATTTGATCTTTAAAAATATTAATATCAACAAGCGCCGTTTTTTGGACAGTTACTTTTGTCAAGGAATTGTGCCAAAGTGCCTTCTATATGTTATGTCATTTAATCTTCACAACAATACTGAGATGGGTATTACTATTGTATTTCCTTGATGCTAGGACATTGTTAATAGCAAGACACACCATCAGTTCAATTTCAGCTTTTGCAGGAGAAAGAGAGGAAGGAAAATGCCATCAAAAGTGCCATAGTCATGTCAGTGTGTGGAAAGTTAACATGTGTGTGTGTGTGTGTGTGTTTGGGGAAGGGAACAGAAAGTAGCTTTTAGAATCACGGAAATATCTTCAATCTACAGACCAAGAAGCCAAGCGTAAGGAATTTGAGTAACTTGCCACAGTCTATAGTAGGGAGAGCCAGGATTCAAACCCAGTTCTGCCGATGGCAGCGTGTGCTCCCACTGTTCATGTTTCTCCCTCCCACGGAGCCCGAAAGTGAAATCGGCTCATCCCACATTCCCAGAGGTTTCTCACAGAACATCTGTCAACCCAGTCAACCCCAGCCTGTACTGTGTGTGTAAACCTAAGTGCAGATGTCTGCATTTATCCTTGGCAGGCTCCATTCTGTTTGTCCCTTTCCCCATCTTTTTTAGAATGTTATTACCAGATCAAAGAGTATAAGTGTTTTTGTGGCTCTCCAAATGTATTCCTAAATTATGCCTGAAGGTGGTGTATTCATTCACAGTACCACCAGCAGTGAGGTTGGTTTAGCATACTTGTTACAACTTTGTAATACAGTCCATTGCTGGTCTCATGTGGATTGGAAATTGGGGTTTGTCATGGGGAACTCGCATTTGATTCTCTCCTGGGCTTCCTCAGGCCCCCTGAAGCCCCCATTCTGAGTTGACTCAGGCCTGGAGGTTACCCTGTCAGTGCTCCTTCGTCATTAATATGCACCTTCTGTTTCGGTGGCTTCTGGCCTCAGTTCAGAGTCAGGATCCTTGGGCAGCACTGCCCTAAACTTTGCTCTGCTTTCCACTTGCCCTCTGACTTTGAGCAGGCTCATGTCTTTTCTTTTATTGTAAAACCCTGAGTTATTTGATGCAGTTTATAGAGAATCTCTGAATTCAGAGGACAATTCATGACAGTAACAGAATAAGTGCATCGCAGATTAAAAGCAGTTCTCTTTTTAGATCCATTGTGGTTGAAGGCAAACCTTCTAGGAGTTATCTGGAAGATTAATTAGCAAGAAATCCATTCTAATTGTCCTAATTCTCCCTAGATGAAGACAAGGGAGGCAGTACAAAGTGTCAAGAATGTATAAGTGAAGGCTTTAAGGAGAGAAACCTGCCTAGTAGATTTCAAATGACAAGAAGGGTAGAACTGAAGAAGAGAAAAAATGTCCACCTGTGTGCAATGCATTCTTTTAGGTCCAGGAAGTATAGAATTGTGACTAGGAAATAAATGTATGTTACTTTTTATTTTTTAAGTGGCCATAAAAGAGTCAAATATACATCTTACCTTCTACTAAGACCACTTTTAGTTATCTGCATGGCTTTTATATGTGGAGTTATTGGGTTATTTTATAGTTCTGTTTAAATGGGTAAGAAATATTGAGTAAAAATTACCTCCCTCTAATGCTTCTTTAGATTCTGACTCATAGCTCAGTATAATTCATACCTCTTGTGAAAGGGTGGTTATTGTCCTGCATGTCTTAGCTAAGAATAGAGACCACTTTTGACCTCAAAGTATAGGTGTGTCACTTAAAAAAAGCAATCCACAAATCATATTGAAATAGCTCAAGTTTAAATGAAGTTTGAACTGAAATTTAGGTTAACTTTAGTGTTGTATTGTACTTAAAAAAATGTGTTAAAATTCAAAAGGATAAAATTGTCTTGATAAGAAACAACTCCTGGATAGTGAATGACGGTGGTACTATCATACAGACCCTGAGTTTTATCAACCCACAGCGCTCTACTCTTTGTCTGAGGAGTGATTCACTATTTGCCAAAGACTAAATATATTTTTATGTGCTACATGGCACATACTTCTACAGACACAGGTTTGGACATTTTAGAAGGGAGCAGAACTGTAGACATCCTTCCTATAAATTCAGCTATTGCCTCTATCATCAGTTCCCTGGGAGGTTTTTTTTTCTTTTTGTAGTTCCTTTATCTGTGTGCCACTATTCAGGTAAAGTAAGGTCCTGATACACCCATTGCAAGCTGGTTTTGTTCTCACTGAGTATAACACTTATGTCATATTTTCCTTCTCGGACCTTTCTTCCTGTCATTAAAGCAAGTACTATATCAGTTTGGAGCTAATCAAAGCCACTGCCTTTCACACTGATGTCCATATGCATCTTGTTAAAGCAGATTCTGTTTCTGAGACGTGGCCAAGATTCTGCATTTCCCACAAGCTTCAGGCTGATGCCTGTGTTCCAGGTCCATGGAGCACACTTTGAGTAACAAGGATCTCACGGTTTTTACTGTCAATGCTGCCAGGGAGACAGGTGGTGGGAAAAGGCGAGAGAGAAAGCAAACTGTAGTTGGAGGAGCCTCACATGTTCATTGATGACTCTGATTATTTTGGTGGGTGCCCAGTTGGGTTCAGAGAGGCTGCCGTGTGCAGTGATTAAGAACCTCGAGACCTGCAGCCCTCTCTCTGCCACCCAGCAGCAGCTGAGTCATGTGGACACAGTACTAATCTCTCTAAACCTCAGTTTCTGAATTTGTGACATTCAGATAATATAAAAACCTACTTGATAAGGTTATTGCAATGATTAAATGTTACGATACATGTAAAGTACTTAGTGCTTGCTAAATGTTAGCTATTAGTAGTAATTCAGAAATCATTTATTGAACACCAACTGCGTGCCTGGCATGTCAAGGTAGGTGTGTAAGGATTAAAAGGCAACTCTTTAATTTCAGTGGGGAGTGTATTGGTTTATTTGGGAGGCCCTGGAATGGCGATTATATCTAAACGATTTTACTCCAAGGCCAGCACCCTTCCTGCCTAATTCTTTCTGTGGGCTCTTTGGCTGTTTCTTATGATGTGTAGCCATATTAAAGCAAACATGTTTCAGACAACTTTAATTAAGTGAAACCCAAGTGCTGAGTCACGTGGATTCAATATGTTCTAACCTGTAAAACCAAAAGGGAGTTATGTTTGGTTCCTTGGGTCTGCATGAGTTATTTCCAGGGATAGAAATTAAAGGATAGGTTTTTGTTTTGTTAGCAGCTGAATTGTTTTGCTTGATAAACTAAAACTGGGTGAAATCAAAGGATCGGCATAATCAATTTCTATTATGGTGGATCGGTTTCTGAGTATATACCTGCCTTCCACTTTGGTTTCTGCCTTTTTAAAGGGATTCTGAAAGGACTCTGTCTTTGCATGAATTTACTTATTTTTTGAACAAGACTAAAAAATTTGCACCCTGTTTCTTTTCCAACAAGTACTGGCACAAACGCATGTGTGCCTGTGAGGAGCTGGGCATTCTACTTTTTATCCATCTTTTGTACTTTTCTTTGAAACCCTGTCTTGAAAAGGAAATGGTCACTGACCCAGAATTCATCTTTTCTTTATCTGATGTTTCTCTAGCGATTGAGGCTTGCGTGCTTTTTCTGAATTATAGTATTTCTCTTTGCGATACATACTTTTGTAATTTCTAAAAAAGATATTAGTTTGGCAGAAACTCCCCAATGTGACTGCTGTGTCTGTGAAAACATTATCGTCTCACTGAACTGAGTCTTCAGATAGTGAAACCAGTGGAATGAAAGCAGGCATTAAAATGTAGGCATTGACAAATTGCTCTAAGGGTTTGGCAATGGTTTTACCCCTTGTTTTTGGTTATAAGTAGCAAGTTGTCTATTTTTGTTATGAGAAATGCAAAAGTGATTTTTGCCACTGGGTATTCTTCCATAGGATCAAGGAAAATTACCTGCTCTTTCTTTGAATATTTATATATGTTTATAGATTTTTACAACTCTGCTTATTATTCCTGTTATCTTTGTAGATTTTTTTAAAAAACAGCTTCATTGGGATATAATTCACAAACCATAAAATTCACCCATTTAAAGTATACAATTCAAAGGTTTTTAGTCTATTTATAGAATTGTCTTTGCAGATTATTGCCAATATACTTTTCTCTTTCTACTGGGTATGCCCAATCCCCTCCACATTACTATTCCTTTAGTGACTTTACTACTTATAGTTTTGGGGAAATACAAGTGCCATAACAATGAATTCTCAGAAGCTACTAACTTACTAACTTAAGGCACTTCCTGATTACATTGTGGCTTTTCATTAACTATATTAGTGTTGTTTTAATGATGAATCAATAATCTGTCAGCTACGCCATGTGTTATTAAGCCTGGCATATTTCTCATTACTCCTCTACCCTTCCTTCTCCCTAACCTTCACCCTCCACACATCCATCCCCAGTTTAGCTTGTTTACATGAAATGTTGCATTGTTTCTCAAATGTGACAGAATCAAACTCCTATGGTCCCATTAGGGCATTACTTCACACAGCTGCAACTCATCAGAGGTCTTCGGTCACTGTAGTGACTTTATAAAGAGAGCAGAGCCAGTTTTCAATTTAGCCAGGTATTGTTTTTATTTGTGAAAGAACGCCATTGTTTAACTGGGTAATAACAAAATAACCAGTGGAAATTGATGTTACTTATTTTACAAAATCTTATTTTGTTTGTTTGTTTTTTTAGCTGAGCCATCCTGCCACCTTTTGGCAGCTCAGCGGCAGCTCAGCTCAGTCCGGGCCTCGAACTGCATAAAATCTTATTTTGGGCAGCCCAAATTTATTGTTATTGAATGCTTTGTAGCTCCAGGCCTCCAGCATCAAGAGTAGGGGCGAGTGAGGGCCAGCCGAGTGGTTCAGTTGGTTAAGAGCTCACTCAAAAGTGTGAGCTCTGAGCAACAGGGTCACTGGTTTGATTCACAGCCTGAGCTGAGCTGCTGCTGAGCTGCCAACAGGTGGCAGGATGATTCAGCTAAATAAATAAATAAATAAATAAAATAGTGGGGGCGAGTAGAGACTTTGAGTTAAAGTCTAAATGCCTTTACATCGCCGGCCTTGTAGCCTATGTCCAGCTACACTGCACCTTTTTTCATTTCCTCAAACCCGCTATTGTTATGGAGATAAACTATCATGGCCACATTGAAGAGGTATTTAGAATTTGGCAGGACTTATGAATTGATTGGATAGAGAGAGTTAGGGAAAGACAATTGCTAAGGATGAGTTCCAGCAATTGGTTTATGCAGCTGGGTCGATGATGTTTTCAACTCATTCAGGAAGGAAACACAGGAAGAGGAAATGTTCTGGGCTTTGGAAGATGATGAGTTCTATTTTGAACATGCTAAGTGTGCCCAATGAGAAAGTTCAGAGGCAGTTGGATAGATGGAGATCTGACGCTTAGGAGAAAGGACAAGGCTGGAATCAGTTACTGAGAGCCCAGTAGACACTAGTGGCTGGGAATACAGAGATGGCCGCTGCCTTCAGGAAGCTCACAGTCTTCCAGGGGAGACAGAGGCCAAGTGCAAGTGAAGAGACTCAGTGGTGATATCGCTGGGAGCCCTAGAAACACCAAGGAAAGGAAGCATTAGCGTATATTGTAACCATTAGAATGAAGGAGGTTGCCCTGAGAGTGGGGAGAGTGGGAAAGAGTGGCCTTCGGGGGGAGCCTGAAGAATACTGGCATGGAAGTGTGGGGGCAGAACGGCCTCCAAGAAGATTTCCTGTCAGTAGCTGGAGAGGAAGTAGGAAAGCTGGAAGAGGGTGGGGACATGAAAGCCAAGAGAGGAGACTCTTAAGAAAAAGAAGGGAGTCAAGAGTTATGGAAAAGAAAGGTTAAGTGAAATAATGGGGAGGTATTCTTGGGATTGTACAATATGCAGGTGGTTATAAACTTTGAGAATGCTGGTAAAATATACCGATGGAAGCCAGTTGCATTGGGTTGAAGAATGAGGGAGGAATGATGAAATAGAAGGAGGAAGACAACGTTCTTAAGAAATGAGCCTTGAAAAGGGGGTGTGAGAGCTAGCTGGATGGCCGCAGCTGAGGTTGGAGTCCATGAACGCTAGTCCGTGCAGTTGAGTGCTTTTTCTGTACCCATGTTTAGCATCCTTGGGGCAGGGGCCAAGAAGGCAGATGGCTGGATTAGCCCAGCATTGAGTTTTTCCAGATGACACCAGTGGAAGGACAGTGGGATAAGCGAGTAGGGGTTTTCAAGCAAGAGTGAAGTTAGAGTGATGGATCATGTGCTGTCGGCTGGATGAACAGGGGTGTGAGGCCTGGCAGGGACTGAGGGAGTGTTAACAGCTTGTCGGACAAACAGTGGTTGCTGCCTATCAAAGGTGATCTTAGATAAAAGCTGCCTTCACTGCTGTTCCACCATGCAGGTAGGATGGTGATTTCCTGGTTTTAAGAATGAGTGAGTCACAGGGCAGATCTGTGCCATGCCATTTCATCATGAGCCCTACATTTGAGAGGTTTTGCAGGTTTGGTGGGAGTGTATCTAACACCCCCAGTCACTTATGGTCATCCATCCCACTGAAGGAAGAGGCATCTCTGAGGTTCTGGCTGTATTTTTCCTTTTCTAGATTTCCTTCTAGTAAGTAGTTTGGTTAGGCACCAGGCAAGAAGACTAGGGTCCAGATATAAGGTTTGGATGAGATGAGTTTATACAGTATTGTGTGCATCTGAATAGGAACAGAGTAACTTATAGGGAATGGAGAAAGTGGGGAGTGTGAAGTTCAGCGGTCAGAATTTGAATCTCAGACCTTACAACTTACACTCACGACCTTGGTTGGATGTCTTTTTTTTAAAGTTCTTCTTATGACCTTGGTTGGATGTCTTTTTTTTAAAGTTCTTTTTAAAGTTTTTCTTTCTTTCTTCTTATTTATTTATTTTTTAAGATTTATTGGGAAACAGCCATGGCCATTGGTTACACATCGCTTTCACGCTACAATGGCATAGTTGACTCTTTAAGGAGGGGGCAGCTCACAATGGCCTGTGCGGGGATCGAACCAGCAACCTTGGTGTTATCAGCACCACACTGTAACCAACTGAGCTAACCAGTCAACCTGGTTGGATCTCTTAATCATTTTGAATCATTGCTTCTTCAGCTGAAAAGAGGGTTAAAAATAAAGCTGTTTGCCTTACAGGATTAGAAAAATCAAATAAAAGATACATGTGAAAAATGTTTTTCAATCTGGAAAGCATTATGTTCCTGTTGTTCTCTGTTTTTCTCATACTGTTCTAGGTTTTATTCATATTTATTCATTCCTTGTTTGGCTGACAAACATTTACTGAGAACCCGGTAGCCACTAGGAACTAAGAATCTAGAGATGACCCCTCCCGTTGGGGAACTGAGAGTCTTCTAGAGGAGACAGAAGCCAAGTAGAAAGGAATGTTCTTAGTGCACTCACTTAGATGCTGTAGACACACTGAGGAGAGGTACCTAAACCAGCCTGCGAGGTCAGGGGAGGCTTCCTGGAGGAGGTGGTCCCAGAGACAAATCTGAATGAATGATATGAGTTAATCAGGCAAAGAACGAAATTGGAGGAAGTCAAAGCTGAGTGGTGAGAGAGCATGGAGCATGTTTGGGTCAGTCCAGCTGAGCAGGGAAACATAATACCTTCAAAAGCTTATGAAGTCACAGCGAGAGAGAAGTGAGAGGTAGAGGGGAACATACGTGTAATTGAGATGATTGAGAATGTTTTAATGGAAATAGGAAAAGCCACGAGAGCAGGAGAGGTTGATAAGGGAGGTGATTAATGGAGTGTTGAGAGGAAGGTTGGAAACAGACCCAGGTGAGAGACAGGAGAGGTGGGAGGAGGGGCTCTCTTCTGGCGTTTTGGTGGGGAAGGAGGCAGACACACAGGGTAAGGCGAGGAGTAATGAGAGAATTCCTTCCTGAAAGCCCCTCTTCTCATGGTGCAGTAAAATGCATGAGGTCATTTTGTATCCTCAGGGCCTACCATGGTGCTCAGCACACTGTGGTTGCTCGGTAAATACCTGTTGAGTGATTTACCATCATCCCGAGTCGCTTGAAAAAGCCCACAATGCAGCACGACTGGAAAGCAAGCTGGCCTGCCAGTTTGGCTGGTGGTACACACTGCCTCTCTCCAGTTCACTGAAGTTTGGCAGGCTGTCTTTTAGTTTGCCATTTCTTGTTAGCGTTGATGCAATCCAGATTCTTCTGACCCACAGGGATGTCACAGAGTCAGGTATCACTAGGATAGCTCTGTTCCTTAGTAACACTCGTGGGAGCGGCAGTTTCTTGCGCAAGGACCAAACTAATTCTTTCCCAGTGAGTTTGGCAGCTTGTCCACACCTATGGAGCAGAGTTTGTCTGCAGCTGAGACAAAAGTGGTTTATCCTGCTTGTCTGGTTGTCCTCCTTACACATTTTGAATGTGGTTCAAAGCTTCATTATATGGAAAAAATATCTGCTTCTGAAACAGACTTGTGTAAGCATGCAGGGTAGGAAAGAGTTTTGGTCTCTCCTCTGCTTTCTTTGGGTGACTCTGAGCCTCTGTCTTCTCAGTGCATTGAAGGGGGTTGGACCAAATGAATACCGAGATTATCGTGTGTCGTAGATGTTACTGACTAGGTGTTGAATCCTGGTTTCGATAGTCTAAATATTGTATCCTTAGTTCTTGCTCATTGTCTACCACCAAATACATGTGCCATACAGGTTTATTAAATTGGGTTGCATTAGCTTCTGTTTCTTCTCTCTCTCTCTCTCTCTCTCCCCCCACCCCCCACACACACATTCACACACACAGTAAAATAGCGCCCATTGATGATGGTGTCATTCACTTTCTTCATTTAATTAATTTCTTCTCAACAAATGCTAAAGATATGAGATAGATCAGAGTTGATTTCTTTCAGAGATGGCAAGGAGCTTGAAGCGCCTGAAGTGCAGTGGTTAGAAGAATTAGGAGGCTGTATCCAGCCTTAGAGAAGAAAGTGGTCTGTGCTCACATAGTGAAGCTAGTCATGGGGTGGGATTGGAGAGTCTGGACACAAGTTCAGAACATGGTCATTCTTGGTTCCCAAGGAGCTCACAGCTCAGCAAGAGTGAAAGAGATGCAAACAGATAACTTCACTTGAATAAAAAAATGTTGGCTCTGTATGATGAAGACCAAAGGAACGACAAATGCACTGAGTTTTGTACTTTTCACAGTTTGTATGGCATTTAGTAAACATGTCTCTTACCGGGTTTTATTATATTTTTTTACTTCACTTGGCTAGAGTCTCAGTGCCTGATGATGGAGGTACCTTTCCTATTAATGATACTAATAGTAACAGTAATAATAAATATTATTGACTGTGTGCTGCGTTCTTACTGTCAGGTACTGGGTTAAGTTCTTTACATGCAACATTCTACCACCCTATTTAATAAGATTAGCCTCATTTTACAGATGAGAAAACTGAGGCTCAGAGAGGCTTAGAGTAATGTATGTAATGCAAGAGGTTACTAGTTACAAGATCAATAAGAGGCAGAGCCAGGAGTCAGAACTCATGTTCTTAACCCAGGTGCGTACTCAGGGCCTGTACATCGGTTGCAGATAAGCCAAAGGAGTGAGTAAGGATGGACTGGGGCTGAAGATGGGCATCTTATAACAGGATATATCCAGTAGATGAAAAGTTCTCACTAGTATTTTTTTTCTATCCACCAAAGAGTTTTGGGTGCTTACTGTGTACTCATATATCCATGGGGATGACCTAGCTTCCTGTCCCCATGAGGCATGGCCCCAAACTTCTGAGGTACAAGTGCCACCAGAGACTTAGAAACCAAGTGCTGCAAAGCTTAGTGAAGAGAGATGTTACCTCTGCCTTTGGGGGATGGGTGGAGGAGAGGCAGGACAGGTTTAGGAAGAGGGAGTGTGGTAGGTCTCATCAGGCAAAGAAGTGGAGGACGGGGTGTTTAAAGTGACAGGAGAAGATGCATGGGTGGGAGGAAGACCAGAGCCAAATGGACAGCTTAGTGCATAATTATAGATCAAATACTCATGTAACCTCTACTCAGGTCAAGAAACAGACCTGTGCCAGCCACTCCAGAAGCTGGGGCCACGTGCCCTGTCACAGTGCCCACCCAGTGATCCCCACAGTCATCACTGCCCTTGTGTTTCTTCAGAGTTTCATCACGTGAGTGGGCATCCCTAGACATTAGAGTTTAATCTTGCCTATTTTATCATGTTCTGAGTGGATATGTATTTTCAGCCACTTTTAATCTACAGGTTCCCTTGTATCCTTGTCTTGTCCTTACAGGTTTTCTGTTGGAGAACCCAGGTCATGTGTTTCTTTACAATTGTTCTGTTGAACCAAGGTCGTTTGACCTGTAGAGTTGCCCATGGTCTGGGTTTGGCTGATTGCATCCTCAGCAGTCTCGTGGTGCCGTGCAACGTGTCCCTCTGTCCTCTGTATTTCCTGTGAATTGGCAGGTGGATCCAGAGGCCTGGTCAGACTCAGGCCTGATCCCTAGACCAGTTTGACCAGATAGTAGTGAGTGAGTAGAGCCTGAGTAAGAGGTTGGACTATAAAAGCATTTTGAGGCCAGATTAGAAAATGCCTTGAATGCTCGTGAGCTTGGGCTATGGTCTAGTCGTGTGTGTATGTGTGTAGGTGGCAGTGGGCAGGGGAGGCCTGAAGGGGTGTAGGTTTTTGAGCCAAAGAACAGCATTTTCACAGGTATCCTTTCCAGCCACATACCTATTGTACATAGGAGTGACTATTGGTTGTGATGTTCAAAGACTGAACTAATGAGTGTGAAATCTTGAAATAATATGCAGATGGATTGTGGTCACTTTCTATAGGACTATGATATATTTTAAGGTTGATAAGAATTTACTATAAATGCTTTGTAAGTGAAACTGTGTAACAGTGACTGATAAGTTCATAGTATAAATTTTTTTTTGCGTAGCACAAGTATTGCAAGAATAGGTCTAGGGGGAAACATATGAGTCTTAAATCAACATGTGTAAAAGGAACCAATCTAAGTAAAAGGAAGACCTCAAAGAAGGTTGTTTGTTGAAAAAGAGGGAGATTTGTACTTATTTTGCTGAAGGAAATAAAAAAATACAGTTTTTCCAAATGGCTTATTGAAAACTGCTACCACCAGTAGAATTTAAATAGGGCAATGGTCTCACAAGTACTATTTCTTAGAGTCTTGAGGAACTTCTTGGCTTCTTTATTCACCTTGTTTTGCTTTTAAAAAGTAAGGCCAGTTTATAATAATTGCAGTTAAGGTGTACATGGCACTTACTTTGAGCCAGGTATTATTTTTAGCACTTTATATGTTAACTAATTTAATCCTCACAACAATCAAAGAAGGTGGGCATTATCATTCTCTCCATAGATCAGGAAATTGAGGCATAGAGAGGTTAGGTTGCTGTCTAGTTTTACAGTTAGTGAGTGGTAGAATGCAGATAAAAACTCAGTTAGGCATAGGACTCCACTACTCTGCCTCTCAGCTCAAATTCGGGTGGTAGCTGAGGCCAGTGACTTAAGTGTTTCCCTAATAGGGAAGCTATGTATCTGTTCTCAGGCTGAAATACCTGTTCTCCTTCATTTCACTAGGACTTGGGTCTGAGCCTTGGCCCCCCTGTACAACGTAGCCAAATGACCCAGCACGGGAGCCCTCTCCTCTCTTTGAGCCTCAGTTTGCTCACCTCAGCTGTGGACATGACAAAATACCTCCTGTGTAGGGTATTCCAATGGTCAAATGATATCAAGTATAGGAGTCTACATTAAAGAAGTAAAATGCAACGTGCTGCTTATTAATAATATTTATTATTATTTGTACTTCTGTATTTTGAGGAATTTGTGGAAGGAGCTTCATTATATTTTAAATGCTTGGATTCTGAGACTATGGAGAGGGACTTCATAACTTGAAGAGTTAGATTACCAGGTGCTAAGGAGGGGAAATTTTCAGATGAATACATTACGGCTTTCCTGTTTTAAAAGTTTAATTGAAGCAATTATAATAGCCCTTCCAGGAAGACAAAAGCAAATATAACTTCAGTGTTGATGACTGTTTTTCCCTTACCTGAGCGTCACTACCATTAATAGTGAAAAGCCCAACTTTATAGATAGACAGCAGCCGTGGAGCATTAAGGCCCTACTTGGAAAGTTAATTTAGTTGTCTCAAAAGAGGCCATGTTTACTTTCAGTTCCAGTATGGGCCCATTAACCTTCATCTTTTTACTGGATGTTAAACTAATTCCCAAGCATGGCCAAATTTGTGAATGCTGACTGTTGATGGTAAGAACTAAATTTGAATTGGTAAATTTGTTTGGGAAAAGCAACATATATTCATTTATTCAGTTCCATATTTATTGAGCTTCAGGATGTTGTTTCACTATCTATGGCCTTTTTTATTTTATTTTTTATTGTGAAATACACATTTGTAAAAATTAGTTTCAGCTGTACAACACAGTGCAATAGTTACACTTTTTACCCCTCGAAGTGACAACCCCTCCCCCCCAATCCGCTGCCCCACTTCTGTGGCCTTTTTTTTGTTTTTGATGAGAGTTTAGTGGTTATTAGTATGGTTCTCCTGTATTTAATAAATCATTTTTGTCTGGCTGATTTTAAGATTTTTGTCTTTTCCTTATCCTTCAGCAGATGGACTTTAATATGCCTAGGTGTGATTTTCTTTGTATTTACTTGTGCTAGGGATTTACTAAACATCTTCAATCTGTAAATCTATTTCTTTTACCAAATTTAAAAAATATTTTTTGGCCATTATTTCTCCAGACATTTTTTTTCTGCCTCATTTTCTCTGTGGCCTGTCCTCCTGGGACTCAAATCAATGTTGGATCTTTTGATATTATTGCATTGGTCACTGAGACTCTGTTCATTTTTTAGAAATCATTCTTCTCCTTTGTTCTTTAGATAGGCTCATTCCTATTGAACTGTCTTCAAGTTCACTGGCTTTCTGTTATTGCCATTTTGATGTTAAACCCATCTAGTGATTTTTTTTCTGTTGAGATTTTCATTTGTTTATTCATCAAAAACATATTTTCCTATACACTCTTGAACATGTCATAATAGTTGCTTTAAAATACTTGTCAGATAATTTCAGCATCTCAGGATGGGTCTTCATGGATAGCCATTTCTCTTCAGAATGCATCACATTTTTCTGTTTCTTCTCTGTTTAATAATTTTAGGTGACATTGATATATTGTAGAGACCCTGGTTCATTTATATTCCTTTCAAGAAGTTTTTGTTTTCTTTTTGTTTTTGTGGATTATTATTATTTTTTTAAATTTAGGTAGTCAGTTAACTTGGCTGGACTCATACTACAAACTCCATATTTCCTGTGGTAAGCAGCAGCATTACTCTATTGAAATCATTTTGGCACTATCTGAGTTGCCTTAGATTGTACCCCATTAATGCATGACTCAAGGGTCAGCCTATGCAGAATTTGGCATGCCCCCTGTGTGAGACTCCCCTTTCCAGGATTCCCATTTCACTGTTCAACTGCTGTGATTGCCATGAAACCGGCTCTGTGGTTCTTCAGACCAGTAAGATTATGGATTTTCACTGAGTTTTAGTCACCCAACTAGGCAGGGACTAGGTCTGCACTTAGACAAAAACAGTGACATTTCTTTCTTCTAAATATTGATTCCCTTCTACTTTCTGTTTGCTTTTGGTTGTTCTTCAGACAGTTACTTTTTATATTTTATCCAGAATTTATAGTCGTTATCTGTGGGGTGGTTTATCTAATAGGAGCTAAACTCCCATTACTGAAAGCTAGAAGCTGTGATCCTGGGTGTTTTTATGTCAAGTTTATCTTTTCGTAGTTACCACAATTTCATGCAGTTTCTTCCCAGAGCTGCTGGGTATAGTTCTTCTAGCTCTTAAACACATAGCATAGCTCTTTGAGGCTCTAGGTTTTTTGTAGGAGTTGCGCTTCCAGGCCCCTGCCTCCCCTAGTCCTGGGATTATGTCTCCTAACAGTCATGTGGGGACAGAAATGTAATGCCAGGCTCTTTATCCAGGACCAAAACCATTTGGGCCTCCTCAGCTTCAGTTGCAGTATATCCATCTGACTTTGTTTCTTCATTTTGGAAACTGGAAATTTTCCTTCATTATTTAAAAAAAAAATTTCTTTTGGGGGGGAGGGTCTTTACTATGCATGTGGCATTGGAGGGTTATGATCTTTAGCTGGATTTCACAAAGATATACAGCATTGGGTGATTCCTTTTGTCTGTAAGGCTAGTGAAATATATAGTCTAACATACTTATACTTCTCAGCTTTGGAATTTTGGTTCAGTTTTGGGGATTCAGTGGAACATAACCTTCATTATTTTATTTATTGTTTTTTTAAAAGATTTTTATTGGGGAATTGGGGGGATGGGAACAGTGCTGGGGAATTGGGGGAAGGGGAACAGACAAGTTGCTGTCCTTTTGTTCTTCAGTCTAGTTGTGGAGGACGTTGCTTCACTGGCCCAAGTTGGCACCATCATTGCGCTCTTCCCAGGCGAGGCAGATCAGTCACCGGCTTCTGGACGGCCGCTCACTGTGGCTGCTGGCTACACACGCTGGCTCCTGGCTACACACAGTAGCCCATGGTAACCCACTGCCACAGGGGCTGCAGCCTACGCTGTCGCCGGCGACTCATGGCTGCCCAGCTCCAGGTTGAGCTGTTGTTCAGCATCTTAGCTGTAGCGGGAAGTGTCACAGGCCCTCATATGTGGGATCCAAACCGGGGCCCTCTGGCGTCCCAAGCCAGTGCTTAACAATCGTGCCACTCAGCCGGCCCTAACCTTCATTATTTGTTGCTGCTGTCTCTGCTTGTATCCTTCTCTAAGTATTTTCTAAAAATGATTAAAATGTATTCAGCAGCTCTGTGTTTGTAATGGGAAAGGGACACCTATATTATTAGCTTAATCCATTTTGTTTCCATGCATTTTTAGCAGGTTTTCCATAGTGGGCAGCAGCAGACCATCGCCAGAATACAACTCTGGCTGCTAATTCCTGTACTTGGGAGGGGGCTGAGTTCTGGTATGGATATATGGACTTGGGACAGAGGTCTTGTAGCTTTCAGAATAGCTGAGAGCATAGGAGAAACTAACATTATTTCAGCATCTACTATAGCCCAAGCTCTATGTCACTCACTGTATATCATTTAATTCTTATAACTCCCTATTTCAATAGTATTACCTCCATTTTACACATTAGGGAACTGAGACTTAAGAGGCATAAATAATTTATTTCAGTGTCAGGAGAGGCAGAATTCAAGCTGTTTGACTTGAAATCACCAACCTTCCATGATACTCTGCTGCCTCCACAAACATTTTTTGTAATAATATACATGGGTTAAAAAAAAATGAGACTTGGCTATATTTACCTGCAGTCATAGCAAAATCTGAGAGCCCATAAGCACTGGGGAATGTTGGAGGAATTTATACACGTGTTTGCCGGTTTCATTCTTCTCATAAGTGAAATTCATGGATTATCTTGAAAACACTCTCTGTGCTGCCTAAAGTCACACTGATGTAGGTTGTTTGCTCATTCATTTGGAGGAAAGTCAAAAAAGGAATCAGGGTTTAAACAGTTGCAGAGAATTTTAATGATAAACAGAGTCTGTATGAGGGAACATAGCTTCTTCTAACTAAATGGGACTGCCATCCTAAGATGCAAAGATCAGTTTCTTTTTTTGTTTTTTAAAGATTTTTATTGGGGAATTGGGGGGGTGGGAACAGTGCTGGGGAACTGGGGGAACGGGAATAGACAAGCTGCTGTCATTTTGTTCTTCAGTCTAGTTGTGGAGGACATCGTTTCACTGGCCCATGTTGGTATTGTGATCATTGCACTCTTCCCAGCTGGGGCAGATCGGTTCCTGGCCATTGGACAGCCGCTAACACCTGCTGCCAGCCACTCACGCTGGCTGCTGGCCATTCACCGTAGCTCACGGCAGCCCACTATAGCCCCACTGCAGCCTACACCGTCGCCGGCCACTCACGGCAGCCCAGCTGCAGGTCGAGCTATTGTTCACCATCTTAGCTGTAGAGGGCACAGCATCACTGGCCGTCATGTGGGATCCGAACCAGCAGTACTGCTGCTCAGAGCTCACGCTCCCAAGCCAACTCTTAACCAATGAGCCACTTGGCCAGCCTGTAAAGATCAGTTTTAAAAAGTAAAGTAAAATAATAAAAGAAGCAACAATAGTAGAAATAATTATATTAAAACCCTTGAATTAATATCTGTAACTTTGTGATCAACATGTGTTTTTATCAAAAGTAACATTGTGGTCAATAAAAAAATCTTGAATTTTCAGAGCCATTGAAAGAACTATTTTCTTAGTCATTTTAATAGAGATAAAGTCTATTCTGTAAAAAATATTTATTTTGTTCATATATTGCTCACTCATTGAATCACTGTTAGTCTAAGCCTCCCCAAGTGAGAATGTTTATATCAGTTTAGTTAGTATAATTTGTCAACCAGAATAAAGTGTGTTCCTATGAATTCATGTATAGTTAGCTTCTTCTAAAGACTGATCACAATGCATGCATATTCTTTTCTTGGGCATAAAAAATGGTGTATTCATTTAACAGAAGGATGTTATTTTTAGAAGTCTCACCAAAGTTTTCAGCAATATTATTTTACCCTTTTAAAAAAATTACCTTTCTTTTTATAAAGAAGGATTTTTCTCTTTGAGGTTCTTATTGATGTAAGTCAATCCAATGGTTGTACAAGTCTTTCATTCATCACACCTAATAAGTTTATTAACAGACTTTGGAATCAAGAGGGTATCTCCCACGTTTTCTCTCAAACACAAATATTTACAAGTGCGTTGTCATTCGTAGAGGCAGGAACAAATCTTACTTGGTTATTGACTCAGAATCTTCACCTAAGGACCCTTGGCATTTGGGCTAGGTTTTTTACGTCCTGGTTGGAGTTGCTTAGATTGTGCTGTTTTCTCTGACATTTAGTGATGCTGAAAGAGGAGTTTTTCTTATGATAATGTATCTGTTGTAAAGTCTAAAACACAGACAACTGCTTATTAATTTCAGTTTTTAGATGAGGAAACTGAGCTCTAAAGTAACTTTGTCCAGTTAGTCAAGGCAAAAATAGAAGCAAACTAGGTAGGTGACTCCCATCAGGTTGCTGTGTGACTTTGAGCAAGTAACTTAACCTGTCTGTGTCCTCAGTTTCCCTGTCTATATAAATGGGATAAGAACAGTACCCTCTTCATAGGGCTGTTGTAAGGGCGGACTGAGTTAGTACATGCAAAGTGCCTGAATCACTGTCTAGCACATAGTAAGTATTATGTGAGTTTACTTTTTACTATTGCTATGAACTTCAGCACAAAATGGATTTCTGCAGGAGGCAGGATGGTTCAGTTGCTCACGCTGGTTCCAACACTATCTTAGCCCATGTTTCCTGGATATTAGAGTCTGAGCTCAGTTAGGCTTTCCTGGGAGCAGCAAGTGTGAGGGGAGAAGAGAAGAGAGCAATACGTGCAAGGTGGTGTGTTACCTGGCTGTCCGTAGCTTCATAAAAATCAGCCTGTTGTTTGGTACATAGGACACCTTGCAGATTGGCTGTATGGTACCAGTATGCTCAGGAGAGAGGCATGCATTGGCCAGCTTCTTAACACCTCCATTCTTACAGGTTGTGTGACTTGGTTCTCCATGCTCCTCACCCCCGACTCACCCACTAAGCTCCTGAGGAAGCCAGGTTCCAGGCCCTGGTTGGCACTTCCTCTGAAGTCAGAAGCCTCAGGGTGAGCCAGTGCCTCTGTGGGTCTGGCCAGAGGTGGGTGGAGCCTAGGTGCTGGAGCCACGGCAGCTCCTGCTCGGCTGTGTTATAGAGGCTGTCCTTGCCCTCAATCCTTGCCCTCAGCCAGGAGAAAGCCAAGATGGCAGGTGGTATGAGGAGAAGATGTGCAAGTGGCAGTGACAGGTACTTCCATTGAACCAGAGGCCAGGGAGACAGGCAGGCTGGAGCCTTCTAGCGTGGCCTTCTTACTGGGACCAGCCCTACTACTCTCAACTGTGTAGCTTCAGGAAGCTGCTGTGGCTCAGTGTCCTTGATTCCAAGTGAGATTGTCATGACGATTAGAAGTGATACATGTAATGTGCGTTTAGTGACTGCTCCAGAGTAGGCACTCAGTAAATAGCAGATAGTATATTCCTATCCACCCATATTTCAAATAGACATCAATTTCCCTTAACACTTGGATTTGCCATTGGAAATAAAACATCTGCTTGAATTCAGAATTATGACTGAGAAAAACTAGAAGAAGCTGGTTACTGTTGCAAAGAGGGTAATATTTAACTCTGGGACATGTCAAAAGAAATGACTAAGAAAGCTCATGGTAGAGAGCAGAGGCCAACCAAGGAGGTCAAAGGATTTAGGGAAAATCATGAGACTGAGAAATGATTTCATGCTAAAAATTGCTTTATGTTATTGTAGACTTTTGTTTTTAGCTAGGGAAGAGAGAGAAGATGGTTTCCAACTCCTGTTCTGTGGACACAGGAAGTCCAGATTATTTAGCCACATCACCTCCAATCTTGACAACTTGGGGAGAAAAGCAGTGTCAGTCTGAGGCCAAAGGGAGGCTTTGATATGAAACCAGGAAAGAAGGATCAGTAAGTAGGAGTTGCTGGGCTCGGGGCACTTCAAAATCAGATTAGATGTGACGCTCAGAGGGAGGATAGTGTTTGGAAATCAAACTTCAACCTCTTGGAACCATGTAAGTAATAGCAAGTCTATGTATACTGTTTCCATTTTACAGAGCAGAGGCTGAAGTCCTGGAGGCTGTGAGTTGCCCAGGTTACTCTGATAATAAGGATAGAAGAACCTAGGTCATTGGACCTTTCCCCTACACCACTGATATTTTGCTATCTGTCCAAGGCTCATAGTAAGCCCTCCATTGATATTTGTGGAACTGATCTTCTTCTTAAAAAATTCTAAGATCCAAGTAAACATCAAGGTTGATTTTTTCAATGTGTTATTGTTTCAAAATATACAGAGGGTGCCAAAACAATGTATACACGTTTTAAGAAAGGAAAATTGTATTAAAATTGTAATACTCAATATATACCAATAACAAAAGATGAATACAAGTCACGTTTGACTTCCGCAATTACAAGAGGTGCTCAAAGTGGTTATCATCAGTGTCCAGACACTTCTGATTATGGCGAACTACTGCTTGAGCAACACTGACCAAGGTGTCCACTCGTATACATGTTTTTGGCACTCGCGGTATAATCTGGAATGTAAAATATGATAATATAATTTACTTTATTCAAAGTCAGTTAAACTAAAAAAAATATTTATCCAAGGCCTACTGTGTCACTAGAGACAGAGTTTAGAACTTGAATCCACATTTATGATTTTTGCATTTCAGGGAGCATCAAATCAGTTTTGTACAAATCATTACTGTGTAATATGTTTGGGGAGGTTATGTAGTATAGATCCACCAATTAATTTCATCATAATGAAAAATGGGAAAACAAGAAATCCTCATGACTCAGTTTGGTTTTAAATGATCTAATTATAATTCATTTCACATTCATACATTAACATATGATTTTTGATTTAGAAATCCATCGCATTTATTTCTCTTGGTAAGCACAAATAACATATTGAAAAAATATGGAGGAACTTTGCATGTTATTTTAGAAAGGGAAGCAAAAAATATTAATAAATCACAGTTATTTTCCCAGAATGAATGTTGAATTTTTTTTGTTATTATTGTTCCTTTCCTATTGTTTTATTCTAAGAATATGTAAAGTGAGGAGTAAAAGTCTTCTAATGCCCATCCCTCCTGCCACCCACAGTTCCACTCCTGACTCATTAAACAGCTGGACTTTTGAGTCAGATCAACTGGGGTCTGGTCCAGCTCCATCACTTTCCAGCCAAGTAGCGTGTTGCCCATCCTCTCTAAGCTTCTCGTCTGAAAAATGGAGAAAACAGTGGGACCCAAATCCTAAGGTTGTTGTGAGGGTTCAATGAGATCATGCAATTAAATCTTTTTGAATAGTGCCTGGTATATAATGCATACTCAAGCAATATTAACTAATGCTAATATTTATTTTAATATTAAGAGTTATATTTCATAATATTATTATTGTATATTGGCTAAGGCAATATTTATGTATGTACTATCTGGAAAGGAAATGTCTGCTCCCTTTGATGTTCTACTCCACAATCATTTTGAAAATTAAGATCAGAAGAAAACTCTAGATTTCTCTGATTTCACCACTGAGTAACTGGAGGTAATTAAATGTTCCCTACAAAGATTTTTAATTCTGGTATTCAATGCCAGAAAAAAGAAAAAACCTTATTTACTTCCTGAATACAGATGCAAACAGAAATAAAACACAGCTGCTGTTATCGCTCCATGGGCACCATCTCTACTTGGTACCAGAAGACATAATGATCTTGCAGTATAATTTTATAAGGAGGTAGCAAAATCAATTACATTATCTCAAGTGTAAACACTGAAGCCCTTATGCTGTTGCTGGTTAAGATAGGCTGTAACTGTGGCAGCTGCTCACCCACCATTATAGATTATTTTAGATGAAAGAAAACATGGGTCAATTAATGAAGCTTTGACAACATAGGAGTATAGATGGCCTTACAGTTTGATATTCAAACCAGAAATACAGTTGTTGGATGAACAGTCAACACAAAGCAATTAGGGACACAAGTGAAGGCAGTGAAGGACAAATAATTTGCTTCATTTTCCATTATTACATGGTTAAGTCTTCACAAAAGCACGAACAAATCTGCAAACTTGTTTGGTCCACTGAAATTCCATGTGATCTTATAAAATGTTATGGGCTAGAAAAAGAAAAGGCTAAGAAGAAATTTAGGTGGCTGTGGGGATGCATTGTTTCTATAAGTATAATAATGACTGTGGGGGCTATTAGGATTTTTTTCCAAGGTATGGTGATTTACTGAAGTAGAGAACATCTTTTATTGTTATCGAATTTAAACTTCATATAAAAGATTAATTTATAGACGTTCAAGCCCATAACATAAAATCAGTAATTACGAACCTCTATAATCAAGTTCATGAGATTTCAGAGCCAGACAACTTTGCTTTATAAAGTCAACACTGATACAAGTCGAGTGACCTTGGACAAGTTACTTAACTAAATCTTTCAGAATAATTGTCAATACCAGGGAGGATCACTGTGAGTATTAAATAAAATAACTGCTCTAAAATTGTGCTTAGCACATATAGTAAGCACTTGAGGATAAAGAAGAGCATTGTTTGTTTCTTTTCTCACTCTAAGTTTCTCCCATGTGTATATGTTTTTCTCTCTTTCTGAAATGAGATACCTATTTTAGCTTGATCCAGTGACTCTGTACTCTTTATTTCAATTACTTGCAGTGTGTAGATTACTCTGGTTTCTGTGTATCTTAAGTTTAACATTCATTTTTAACATTAACACTCTGTCCAAAGGGAAAGTCAATTGGATTTAACGCTTGTTTTCCTTTGCTATGCTAAGAGAGTTGGCAGAGTTAACCATAAAATGGTTTAATCAATAGGAGATACCTAAAGACTACACATTCACAAGTAGCAATAATATGATGCAACTTCTTTCTTGTTTTTCCTTGTCTCAGTTTCTCTAAAAGTTTTTCATTACCTTGTATTTTAAATAAAGCAAAACCTGGCTCATGGTTGGCATCCAATGAATGTTTGTAGAACTGAGAGGGAAGGAAATAAATATTTTAATTGTGACCAGAGACAACAGCTCCTCAATGGAGCTGAACAGATTTTAATGAAACTATCCAGATTAGAGAACCTTCTGCCACCTGTGTCTTGTATTCATATGAAAACTACTTGGGTTAATTTCTTGGGATAGGAGAAGGGGTACATTAATTACATTGTAAGGGGAGGCTGAACAATTTATAGCATCTTTTATCTACACTTAGGGTTTTAGTGTTAAAGGGACCCTAGAGATGTAAATGCTCAACCTTCTTAATTTTTAGAGGAGGGAACCAAGACCCCAAGAGTTTAAATGATTTCATCCTGTGGTGCCGAGCTCCAAGAGGAATTCATTGCCTGTTTTTTCCATTTGAGTCAGCTCCTTGTCCCAGAGCACTTGTTTTACTAAAACTGCCATCTATTCCAGGGATATGTGTGTGTGTGTGTGTGTGTGTGTGTGTGTGTGTGTGTGTGTGTGTGTGTGCGTGTATAATTATAGTTGACATTCAGTATTATTCAGCCTCAGCTTCAGGTGTACAGCGCAGTGGTCAGGCATCTACACCGTCCATGAAGTGGTCTCCCTCATAAGACAAGTGTCCATCTGATACCCTACAAAATCTTTACAACATTATTGATTATATTCCCCAAACTGTCTTTCATATCCCCATGCACTCTTGTGGTTAAAGAGCACCTGTAGGAGGGAACCGGCTAAGTGTCCTCCACTCAGCACATCTATTCCCAGGAAGGCCAAGACTTTGGAGGGGCCAGGGCTGAATGGGGCCTATGTAGCTAGTTTCCCTCACCCACCTCAGGAGTTCCTTAATCATAACGACCAGCCTTTTTATCTTTACATTTTCACTTATTGCATCTCACAGTGAGTGACTAGTGGATGCTCGGTCAATGTTTGTGAGTTGCAGTAGTAAATGAACACATGTGGAGGAGTTACTAGTGTGGAAGCCCTCCTGTTTTAGGGCCTGGTTGTAATGGAGAGGTTATTTCAGGCAATACGGATTTTTCATCTAACTCTGATGACCGTGCTCAGGGCTTAAATCTCAGTATTTTAAATGAAAAATAAAATCTATATAAACTCTTCTTCCCTGGGTACTGGTGTGCAACGACTTGTGTTATTAAATGTCGGAATGAAATAGAACCAGTTTCCTTTAAAAAGGAGAGAAGTATAATTTTAGCACCTCTGGTATCTTTCGGAATAGGTATATTAATCAATTACCTTTCAAGACACGTACATCATTATAACTCCTGTAAAGTCATGGCCAAAAGCTGATATCTCAAAAAGATAGTGTACACCTTGCTTAGAATGTCATCTACAGAGTAAATGTAGAAAGGTTATGCTATCATAAAAAGATTTTTAAATCTGCATATTGAAATTATTGTATAAAATGACCTAAATCTTCTTTAGAAAATACTTGAAGTTGCTTATTTTATATATTTTATCTTTCCATGTATTTATTAGAGTTAAGAATCAGTTCCTTTTCTCTGAGTAACCATTTACAAACCAATCTCCCTTGAGTGTCTCCTCACTTATCCAAGTTAATAAAATTGGATGAGAGATATGTTAACATTTATTCAATGAGTGGTTTCTTTTTCTTGCTTGTTTATGATGAAGTACCTCACTCCCATTTAATTGACAAGCGAGGAACCCTTTAAATGTTAAACAGTAAAAGGGCCGGCCTAGTGGCTCAGTTGGTTAAGAGCTCACTCAAGAGTATGAGCTCT
>NW_017731934.1:876295-882746 GCF_001890085.2 Hipposideros armiger
CCCCTCTGACATCGTATATATTATCTATTATAATTTCATTGACCCTATTCCCTATGCTATACTCCATATTCCATGACTATATATATATATATATATATATATATATTAAATTATAGTTGACATTCAATATTATTCCGCTTCAGCTTCAGGTGTACAGTGCAGTGGTCAGGCATCTACATTTGTTGTGATTCTGAGTTTCTCTTATGTATCTTATAAGGTGAACATTTAAGAGAGTATTATTCTGTAATCAGTTGTTTTTGAAAACATTTTATTTAAGTACTTTCACAAAATAAGTAGGCCAGATTTAAGGGTAAGTTCATGTTGTTTATTACTTAGCTATTGTTCATTGAGAGATTTTGGGATCTTTGTTGTTATTTAAAATGCCAACTATTTTTATTTATCACTGTAGGTTCGAAGTATCAATCTTTACACTATTGAATTAACACATGGGGAATTTAAATGGCAAGTTAAAAGGAAATTCAAGCACTTTCAAGAATTTCACAGAGAGCTCCTCACATACAAAGCCTTTATTCGAATCCCCCTTCCTACCAAAAGGTAACTGTTTCAGAATTAATTACAAAGTTATCCCAGTCTCCAAGTTAGGTGGAAAGAGTATTTTATTCATATCGTGGCTTAACTAGTCCATTGTTGGTGGACATTTTCTATTAAATAGGCTCTTCTAACAATAAGCCATATCATGAAAGATATTAAGAGAGTCATGGCTCAAAGAATATTCTAATGTTTGCATTGTGTGTGTGTGTGTGTGTGTGTGTGTGTTTGTGTGCGCGCGTGCATGTGTGCATGTTTTAGACACACATTTAGAAGACAGAATGTCAAAGAAGAGCCTCGAGAGATGCCAAGCTTGCCCCGTTCCTCTGAAAACCTGGTCAGAGAAGAGCAATCCCTTGGTAGAAGGGTAAGTCTTTCACTATTGGTCTGAACATAATTTTGTGGCACTAGAGAAAGATGGTGTCTACTGAGGGGTGAGGTGGGCCTGGCTGCAAGTTCTCTCACCCACTGATCCATCACCTAGGCTGGTTTAGCTTCTCTGGAATTAGATAGGCAGCCGCTTCTTCCCTAGGCCATTGTGACCCTGGGGAGGTTGCATTTTTCCAGGAGAGAAAGAGTGTCTTCATGAAGAGTGATTTGATGAAGGAGCTGTCCTACCAGCAGAAATCTCTTTGGGCTACTTGTGAGTCAAGATTGAGCTCACAATGAGGGTTTCGAAATCTACTCTTTTAAAATCATTTATTTCCATACATTTGCTTCAGAATTTTCTGTAGCTTGCCCTAAATATATGTGAAATCTCATTCCCCAACTATAGATAGAGCAGTTGGGGTCTGAGAAGAGTAGGACAGAGCTATAGACCTGTATGACAGTAAGAAATCTCTGGAGGAGGGACACTGCCACCTGCTCTGCTTCAGTGATACAGTGCCATGTAGCACAGAAGATGATTTTTTTTTTTTTTACTAAAAAATTGACAAGTAAATGTCAGTTCAAAAAATATTTTGTCAGGGCCAGGCAAGTGGCTCAGTTGGTTAAGAGCTCGCTCAAGAGTGCAAGCTCTGAGCAACAGCGGTTCAATTCCCGGCCCGAGCAGAGCTGCCACTGAGCTGACAACAGGTGGCAGGATGGCTCAGCTAACCAAAAAAAAATATATATATATTTTGTCATATTTCAGAACTTTTATGTTCTGAGAGGGATGCTTGATTTCTCCTTTGTAGTTGCCATCTTGTTTAAAATCTTTTTAGGGATCTGAAATACAAAGTTTCCAAGACACCTAAACAAATAAAATTATACAGTTTTGGGTGACTGTGTGTATGTATATAAGTACAGTTGAAAATGATAAACTGCAGCTTTAACAATTAGTGGTTTAGCGTGTATCACAGTCAATATAGTTGACATTCCCTCCCCCCCCCCATTTTAACATATTCGAAATCAGGGACAACTTACTAGAAAGTCTCTTTTTATTTAACCTCCCGATTTTTTTCCCCTGAAAATCTGTTTAAAAAATTGCAGTATATCTTCCAGTAAATTCAGTGTTAGAATTGAGGAAATTCAGGTTTTTGATAAAATTAACAAATGCTTTAAAACCACCTTTGAGGAAGTCCTGTGCTAGTAACTATATAAAATGAAAAGAATATGTAGTTGGGGCCCTGTCAGCAGTTTATAAAAGACCTAAGCATGTAAAAATTAAATAGCAGCAAGAGATTGTGAAAATTAAATAGCATCAAGAGATTTAAACAGTGGTTTAAGGGAACTGTGGAAATAACTCCTTAATGCTATTCAGGATTCCTTGTCCAAGGATAATATTAATAAATCACTGAGTAACTTATAGAAGGTAAGATGGACCAATGATCACATTATTGTCACTAGCAGTTTAAATTTTTCTATAAGTGTGATAATATCTCTTACCTAAAATATTTGCATTACAGAAACAACTGGAAGATTACTTGACAAAGTTACTGAAAATGCCCATGTATAGAAACTATCATGCAACAGTAAGTACTAGTTACTTATTTAAATTTTGAAGTAATTTACAAAATCATAAATTGTCAGCTAAATTTTGGGTCATTTTATTAACACAAGTGCTTGTATCCACTTCAGCATTATTCCTTGCATTAAAATAAATAAAATGAATACAAAAAATTGTTTGACAGCAAGGATCTACATTATGTTGATGGTATTTTAAAAATGTCAAATATAACTTAGTATGCCTGTAACAATAGATTTAAGTGAACTTGAAATCTTGCTATAGGCTAGATATCTAGAAATCAACTTCCTTTTCTTCTCAGTCTTCCAGAATAATGTCCAAAGCTTTTCAAACCCTGAAGAGAAACCATTCAGTAGGAAGTGATGAAAACAGTTGAGCAGAGTTGAATACCCAAAGGTCGTACAGAGCAGACTGCGATTGCCACCTGATAGGCTTGTGATGCTTATAAAAGGCCTGTCTTTTCATGTGAAAGTGAGAAGCATGGGAAAAGCCAGGGAGAGAAGAAACTCTTGGGAAATGTGAGGTGGTGGGGCTTAGAAGCAGCTGGGAGGCACACCGCAGCAAGCAGGACGGAGCGGCCTTTGCAGAGAGTTATCAGAAAACAATGAGCCCTGCTGGCTTAGAGGCCCTGGAAAGCGCGGTGTTTTGAAAAGGTTAGCCCTCAATTATCTAAAGGTCCAGATAACTGAGAATGCACTGGGTTATTTTGTGTCTGTGTTTGTATGAATGTATTGTTGTGGGTTGCAGGTATGTATGTGGTGTCTGTAGAACTTAAGAGTAGGCGCAGTTATGAAGTGGTCTCTAGTTTAGAGAGTGGTATCACATATACAGTAAACCGAGGGGCGCCCTCTATGTATTTCGGAGAGGGAGTAAGAGTGCCATGACTCTTTGGAGTATTTTGGTGACTCATGGCCTTCTTGCTGCCTGCCAGTGTATTCTTTGGCGGCTGGGGCATGCACCCAGCTGGACGTCCACCCTTTATGCACAAATGCCCCAGACTGACCATGGCCTGCCTACTGCAGCAGCTTCTATGGTTTCATAATCCTGGAGAAGAGTTTTTCCAGGGAAAACAGAAATTTGGTTCCAACCAGGGGATCTCAAGAAAAGGATGATAGGAAGGATTTCTTCCCTCCTAGGACTCAGGAATGTGCAACTTTGAAAGAATGTAACAAATAAGGATATCACTGCTCTTGTTACTAAAAAGGCTTCCTGCTGTGTTCTCTGAAATCTGTTTTCTTTAGTAAGGAATTACAGTAATACCTTGGTTTGCGAGCATAATTCATTCTGGAAACAAACTACTCGTATTGCAAGACATCACTTGTTTACTGTGTTAAAGTCTATTAGAAATGTTTGCTCATCTCGCGGAACACTCGCAAACCAAGTTACTCACAGTCCAAGGTTTTACTGTATTTAAATATGTACTAATACCATTGTACAATAATTTTCCATTTGTGTTTTTTTTCAGTAATTTATTAATTTTTTATTGTGAAATAAACATTTTCTTAAAATTAGTTTCAGCTGTACAACACAGTGCAATAGTTATACTTTTTACCCTTCAAAGTGACAACCCCTCTCCCCCAATCTGCTGCTCCACTCTACCCCCTGCCGTATCATGCATATCTGATACAATTCCCTTGACTCCACTCCCACACTATACTCCATGTCCTGTGACTATATATATATATAGTCAATTATAGTTGACATATAATATTACACAACATCAGCTTCAGGTGTACGGTGCAGTGATCAAGCCTCTACCCCATCCATGAAGTGGTCTCCCTAACAAGACATGTGACCATCTGATACCCTACAAAATATTTACATTATTAGTTATATTCCCTGAACTGTCTTTCATATCCCTGTGGCAATATTGTNGCAACTTGTCTGTTCCCCTTTCCCCAATTCCCCAGCACTGTTCCCATCCCCCCAATTCCCCAATAAAAATCTTAAAAAAAAAAAAAAGAGTATGAGCGCTGAGCAACAGGGTCATCGGTTCGATTCCTGGCCCAAGCTGAGCTGCCAACAGCTGCCAACAGGTGGCAGGATGGCTCAGCTAAAAAAAAAAAGTTAAACAATAAAATAGATTGAGAAGTTGTTTGAGATAACTGGGCTCACAGATAGCTAGTGGACTTGCTTCCATATGTTGTATGTAAGCCTGGATTCAAATTGTGGAATAGGGTTTTATTTGACCAAAATATTCACCCGTTTCTTCTTTCTTAGCCCTTTAGCTTTGACGCTGTCCAAAGCCAACATGTCGCTGAAAAATGAGCCAAGCGTAAATACCTCTGCACTGCAGAAAATCGCTGCCGACATGAGTAATTTGATAGAAAACCTGGACACGCGGGAGCTCCACTTTGAGGGAGAGGAGATGGATGGCGATGTATCTCCCAACGACCTCAAGCTACAGGAAGGTAAAACTGATGGTCTGAGCGAGGGGAGGAGCTTATCAGGGTTGCTTGGCAGAGCTCTTATTTGAAATAACCAGCAAATGATTGATTTTCCTTGCTGATGTCATAACATTGGGTTGAGACTGTTTCATTAACTGTTTTCTTGTCGCACGTTGTGATTCTTCAAAAAGATGCCTGGAAAAGGCAAGTTATGCTAATATCATGTATTCTTGCAATGTCGTTGTATTCTTGCAATAACTTTATTTACTTATTTATTTTTTAGTGTACATCCCTTTCTCTGCTATTTATAAGACTCAAGGATTTAAGGAGCCTAATATACAGACGTACCTCTCTGGCTACCCAATAAAAGCCCAGGTTCTGGAAGTGGAGCGCTTTACGTCTACATCAAGGGTCAGCACGTTTATGGACTCACCTTGTATTAATTAATATATACATATTAGCACACTGACTTCCATTTCCCTTCCTCCTAGCTATGCCTATGTTTTTAGCTTTTTGTTTGTTTTCTTGTTTATTGCTTCCAAGTCCTCATCACCTCTCAAAGTTTTATGTCTTTTACATTTAGTCTTTATTCTCATATGCCTCTTTTCCCTTTCTGGAAAACGCTTTTTTTTTTTTAAGGCAAGTTAAATAAATTCCAAAGTGCCTTTCCTAGTCATCTCTCTCCCCAGTTTTCTGTTCAGTGTGGACTCTTGGGGCATAGCCATTCCACCTAGAATGCCAGATATAAGCCAAGGAAAACGATAGCTTTCCTAATGCTTGTTTAATAAGAATATAATGATGCTACCTGGTTCTTGAAACAAAAAAAGCCAGGATGCTGGACTGGCCAGTGCCATTACCCAAAAGCACTGCTGAGAGATCTCTGCTGGCACTCTCCATCTCTCTGATTTGTTCCTAGCACCCTTCCTCTAGGCCCCAGTCATCCCTTTGAGTGCTGGAATGGCCTTGGAGTACACTGTCTTCATCAAGCAAAGCTGCCTCCTTTGAAATGGATTGGACTAGGAAAAGTGTTTGCTCTGTTACTGCCTGGACTTTCTAGCTGTCAAGTCTGACGGAAAGGGAATGTTGCTGCGGGGTGGTGGCCTTTGTCCCTTCAGGATAAACTCTGGCCACCAGAGTAAGGCCCCTGAGTAAGTCCAACATTGTCTCTGGTCTCAGGGAAAGAGCAGTGTAACCTTTCCGCCAGGGCAGGCTTTGCCTTCCCTTCCTCCTTGTCTTTGGGAGGGTGGTAGGAGCTGCCTGGGTCCTGATGGCTTCACCTCGTGCTTCCTCCCAACCTACCCATGCATAGCCTGACTTTGCACTCATGTTGGTGTCCAGCCTTTCCTTTGAGTTGGGTCCATATCTCCCTGGCACACCACTGAGTACCACCACCCAGAAATGTCTCTAAGATGACCTCTGCCTCTTTATTTTGCCTACCAGCTTTTAGACTGAGAGGCAGTGACGTGGGGGTTTGATGCACAGACTCCAGAGCAAGACTGCATAGTTTGATTCCTGTCTTTGCTTTGTGACCTCCTGCAAGTTCCTTAACCTCTGTTTCCTGTTTCTGCCT
>NW_017731934.1:884751-886386 GCF_001890085.2 Hipposideros armiger
TTGAGCAATTTGGTTGAGTTTTGGAGATTTTACAAGTTGAAGATGGAAGGCCAAACAGTGCATTTTTGCCATATTTTATTGTTTTACTTCCGAAAAGGGAAGAACACAAGCCTCAAGCTTGTGAAAAGTTGCATAAAGTTTATGGTGACAATGCTCTACAAGAATGTCAGTGCCAACGATGGTTCACGAAATTCCGTGCTGGTGATTTTGATATCAATGAAGCTCCTCGGTTAGGAAGGCCCACCAAGGTTGATGACAACAAAATAAAGGCATTGATCGAGTCAAACCCATGTTACACGACACGAGAGATTGCAGAAACATTAAACATCCATCATTCAAGTGTTCATGGCCATCTGAAGAAGCTGGGATATGTAAGCAAGCTCGATATATTTCGGTTCCGCATGAACTCAAGTTCATTTGACGATGCGTATAAACATCTGCAATATGCTTATTAAATGTGAGGAAAACGATCCTTTTTTGAAGTGACTGATAGCTGGTGATGAAAAGTGGATTGTTTACAACAATGTGGTGCACAAACGGTCTTGGTCCCAATGTGATGATTTGCCTCAAACGACATCAAAAGTAGACATTCATCAGAGGAAGGTTATGCTCTCAGTGTGGTGGGATTTTAAAGGTGTTGTGTTTTTCGAGCTTCTACCAAGGAACCAAACAATCAATTCAAATGTGTACTGTTGGCAATTGGACAGTTTGAGCGAATCCATCATCCAGAAACATCCAGAGCTTGTTAATTGTAAAGGAGTTGTGTTCCATTGTGGCAATGTGAGACCACACACAAGCTTGATCACCCATCAAAAATTACTGGAGCTTGGATGGGATGTGTTGCCACACCCACCATACTCGCCTGACCTTGCCCATCAGACTTGCACTTGTTTTGCTTTCTTCAAAACTCCTTGCATGGTATAATGTTCAATTCAGATGAGGCTGTAAATCTCCACCTTGTTCAGTTTTTCACAAATAAAGGCAGGTCCTTCTATGAATGAGGAATTATGAAGCTCACTGAAAGATGGCAAAAGGTTATCGAACAAAACGGGCGATATATCATTGATTGAACTTTGTTCTTTATACAAATAAATGACCTTTGAAAAACATAGACAAAATATGTCATGACTTTTCCGACAACCCAATAGTTTCAGGTGTACAAAATAACATAGTGATTAGACACTTATATACCTCACAAAGGGATCACCCCAGTATTTCTATTACCCATTTCACACTGTATATAGTTATTACAATATAAAAATTTTAATTGGGATTCATTTAAGTTAAGTTGCTGGGGAAACTATAATATGTATGGAAGATCTTTTGCTCCTTTCCCTCTAATTATCCTGTGCCTTGCCTGGTCACTTGGTGGTGCTTCAGAGCAGGGGTGTGTTATAAACAAGGATGGACCTTGGAATGCATTTCAGAAGAAGGCATCATGTCATTTGTGAAGGGCAAGAAGTGGGCTAAGATTGTGCTCCTGGAGCCCCTTTCCTCCAGCTTCCCTTTCACCTCCTCCAACTGTCTGCTCACTGCTTATATTTTTGGACAACTCCCTAGTGGCTAATTAGGGCCTTCACTCATTGTCACCTTTGCTTAGTTTCTTGTTTCAGGTGTGTGTGTGTGTGTGTGTGT
>NW_017731934.1:893381-950286 GCF_001890085.2 Hipposideros armiger
GATTGATTTCCTGATTTCTTCTTCTGATAGTTTATTATTGGTGTATACAAATGCAACTGATTTCTGAATATTAATTTTGTATCCTGCTACCTTACTAAATTCACTTATCAGTTTTAACAGTTTTTTTGTGGAGTCATTTAGATTCTCTATATATAGTATCATGTCATCTGCATATAATGACAATTTTACTTCCTCCTTTCCAATTTAAATGCCTTTTATTTCATTTTCTTGTCTGATTGCTGTGACTAAACTTCCAGAACTATGTTGAATAGAAGTGGCGAAAGTGGGCAGCCTTGTCTTGTTTCTGATCTTAAGGGGAAAGCTTTTAGCCTTTCCCCATTGAGAACGATGTTTGCTGTGGGCTTATCATATATGGCCTTTATTATGTTGAGACATGATCACAGTATTCCCACTTTGCTAAGAGTTTTTATCATAAATGGCTGCTGGATTTTTTCAAATGCTTTTTCTGCAGCTATTGATATGATCATATGATTTTTATTTTTCATTTTGTTAATGTGATGTATTATGTTAATTGATTTGCAGATATTGAACCAACACTGCATACCAGGAATGAATCCCACTTGATCGTGGTGTATGATCTTTTGAATGTGATGCTGCATTCGGTTTGCTAGTATTTTGTTGAGGATTTTTGCATCTGTGTTCATTAGGGTTATCACCTGTAGTTTTCTTTTTTTGTAATATCTTTGTCTGGTTTTGGGATCAGAGTAATAGTGGCCTCATGAAATGTGCTTGGGAGCCTTCCATCCTTCTGTATTTTTTGAAATAGTTTGAGGAGAATAGGTATTAATTCTTTTTTGAATGTTTTATAAAATTCACCTATGAAGCCATCTGTTCCAGGACTTTTGTTTTTGTGGAAGCTTGCTGATTACTGATTTAATTTCTTTGGTAGTAATCAGTCTGTTCAGAGTTTTTGTTTCTTCTTGGTTCAGACTTGGTAGATTGTATGCTTCTAGAAATTTATCCATCTCTTCCAGATTGTCAAATTTGTTGGCATATAGTTGCTCGAAGTATTTTCTTACAATTTTCTATATTTCTATGGTATCTGTTGTCACTTTTCCTCTTTCATTTCTGATTTTATTAATTTGGGTCCTCTCTTTTTCTTGATGAGTCTAGCTAAGGGTTTGTCAATTTTGTTTATCTTTTAAAAAACCAGCTCTTGGTTTCATTGCTCATTTGTGTGTGTGTGTGTGTGTGTGTGTGTGTGTGTGTGTGTGTGTGTATATATATATATTTAGTTTCAATTTCATTTCATTTATTTCTGCTCTGGTCTTTATTATTTCATTCCTTGTACTCCCTTTGGGCTTGTTTTGCTGTTCTTTTTCCAGTTCCCTTAGGTGAAAGATAGTCTGTTGATTTGAGATTGTTCTTGTTTCTTTATTTTTTATTTATTTATTTATTTTTTTAAAAGATTTTTATTGGGGAATTGTGGGGATGGGAACAATGCTGGGGAATTGGGGGAAGGGGAACAGACAAGTTGCTGCCCTTTTGTTCTTCAGCCTAGTTGTGGAGAACGTTGCTTCACTGGCCCAAGTTGGCACCATCATTGCGCTCTTCTCTGGCGAGGCAGTCTCTCACCGGCCATTGAACCGCCTCTCACAGCAGTGCACGCCAGTTGCTGGCCAGCCCCACTGCAGCATACACTGTCACCATGGCAGCCCATCTCCAGGTTGAGCTGTTGTTCACCATCTTAGCTGTAGAGAGTGCAGCGTCACTGGCCCTCATGTGGGATCTGAACCGGGGCCCTGCTGCTCAGAGATGGCGTCTCAAGCCAGTTCTTAACCAACACGCCACTTGGCTGGCCCCACTGTATGTCTTTTGATTGGAGCATTTAGCCCAGCGGTTCTCAACCTTCCTAATGCCGGGACCCCTTAATACAGTTCCTCATGTTGTGGTGACCCCCAACCATAAAATTATTTTCGTTGCTACTCTATAACTGTAATTTTGCTAGTTATGAGTCATAATGTAAGTATCTTTTTGTTTTCCGATGGTCTTAGGCAACCCCTGTGAAAGGGTCGTTCAACCCCCAAAGGGGTCGCGACCCACAGGTTGAGAACCGCTGATTTAGCCTATTCACATTTAAAGTGATTATTGGTATTTATTTATTATGCATATTTATTGCCATTTTGTTATTTGTATTTCTGATCTTCCTGGGTTAGCTTCTTTCCCCCTTTCTTCTGTTTAAAAAAGCCCTGTTAACATTTCCTGCAATGCTAGATTGGTGGTTATGAATTCCTTAAGCTTATTCTTTTCTGAGAACCTCTTATCTCTCCTTTGATTTTAAGTGATAGCTGTGCTGGGTAGAGCAATCTTGGTTGTAGGCCTTTATTTTGCATCACTTTGAATATTTCCTGCCACTCCCTTCTGTGGAAAAGTTAGTTGTTAGTCTTATAGGAGTTCCTTTGTATGAAAACTGCCGTCTTTCTCTTACTGCTTTTAGGATTCTGTCTTTGTCTTTAACCTTTCCATTTTTACTATGCTGTGTCTTGGTGTGGACCTGTTTGAGTTCAGCTTGTTTGGAACTCTCTGCACTTCCTGGGCTTGTATGTCGATTTCCTTCACCAGGGTAGGGAAGTTCTCAGTCATTATTTCTTCAATACATTCTCGATCCCTTGCTTCTTCTCTTCTCCTGCTGGTATACCTATGATGCAAATGTTGTTGAACTTGATGTTGTCCCACAGGTCTCTTAAACTATTTTCATTGTTTTTTATTCTTTTTTCTTTTTGTTGTTCAACTGGGTGATTTCTGCTATTTTCTCTCTAAATTGCTGATTCAATCCTCTGCTTCATCTATTCTACTGATGATTCCTTCAAGTGTTCTTCATTTCAGTTATTATATTCTTTAGTTTTAACTGGTTGTTTTTTTTATGCTTTCTCTATCCTTCTTTATGTCTGTACTAAGTTCCTTAAACATTCTTATCATCAGTGTTCTAAATTATGTAAGGTTGGATATCTCTGTTTCATTTAGTTCCATTTCTAGAGGTTTCTTCTGATCTTTTACTTGGGACATATTTCTTTGTTTCTTCATTCTGGCTGTCGCTCTGTGATTGCTTCGATGTATTAGATAGATTGCCTAGAAAAAAGGAAAAAAAAGGGGCAGGGGACTCTCCACCTGCTTTAATCTGCAGACCACTTGCTCAGCAATAGAGAGACTCTGGGCTACTCAGCACCAGCTGTTGGGGGGAAGGTCTCAACATGTCATGCGCCAGCCTCCCTCTCAGTCTTGCAGTGAGCTTCCCGCAATTAGCTGCTGTGTGCTCTAGAACCATGCTCACCACCAAAAATCCTCACAGGTTGTTGTGGGCTGTCTGCTGCTGCAAAAAACCCTCTGTGGCCAGCGGAGGTAGGGGCCAGGCACCAAGGGCTCAGGGTGCCCCCGGCAACATAGCTCTAGGTGGGCATGGCAGGACCCCAAAGCACCACAGGATGTGGTCAGTGGTCCCCACCAAGTCAGAGCAGCATGCACTTCTGCACTGGCAGCCAGCCCACACAAACTCGCCAGGAAAGCCCTGGCTGGATCATGCAGGTGCACGGCTCGCAGCACAGCACTCCCATGAAAACTCCCAGTCTCAGCCTGTCCCAAGTAGCCACTCGCAGATCAAACAGAGCAGATCAGTGCGGAGAGTGGGGACCCAAGGTGGCTCGTGCACTCCCACGTCTCAATGAACAGCCTGTTGGAGCCAGAGTGCGCCTGCCAGGTGGTTCCTTGGCTACGCAGCTCAAGCAGTGCGGAGGGTGGGGATCCAAGGTTGCATGTGTGTGTGCGCGCGCGCACACACACACACACACACACACACACACACTCACATTCACATTCACACTCACACTCCTGTGCCAATTCCACCAGACCAATGCGGTCCCAGACCTGACCCTCTGTGGGAGGGCCCGACCCTGAAAAAACGGTGCCCTCTTGTACACTGCTTGTGTGAATGCTCCACACCAGGGGAACAATGGTCCCCAAACCTGCAGCTCCCGTGCCAAAGGCACTCAGTTCAGTCCTTCCCCGCAGGCTCCTGGGCCCCGCTCACACAGCTACTCCCTCCACCAGGGACCGGTTGAGTGTTCACATGTGAGCGAGTCCGTGTGCTGGCTCCACTGGTTCTCTAGCCGCCCTCAGCCTCACTGAGTTGAGCAAAGAGAGTCCTCACTAATTTCTACTGCCAGCTATCATAGAACTCCTCTTCCCGGCAAAGTAACTCTGGGCTGGTGAGTGCGGTGTGGGGCCGGAGGGTCTCGCCCCCAACCGCAGAAGCCTCCCCACCACAGAGGTGTCCCTCACGGGGTTTGCCCTCTCTTGTCTCTGCCTCTCCTACCAGACTCGACGTGGCCTTCATTTAGAGGTTCAGTTCATCTAGTGTTCAGGGGACTTCTGAGGTTGAATGTTGTATAAATTATTTGTAATTTTGGTGTGATCTTGGGAGGCAGTTGGCACAGCGTCTGTCTATTCTGCCATCTTACTGGAAGTCTCTCCATTTTTTTACTTTTCTGCCTGCCTGTGATTTTACTTTTACTATTTCTTTTGGCTCTAGAACAGTACTTTCTGAGTTTAGTCTTCTCTTTCTGTGTACATTATCACATTTTGGATTCTAACGTTGATTAAAGAATGTTTACATTTTTAAAATGTTTATTTTAATTTCTTTTCCAATCATAAAAATCTTTCCAAAGTTGACTCATATTGTATTTTAAATTCCAAAGGGTCTTCTAAACATTTCCTTTGAAAGGGAAAACCTGGTTATAATTGACTGAGTATGTATGTCATACATATATGTGACTCCTCATTTTTGATGGCTGCTTAAATAAATCCTCCAAACAGTGAAACTCTCCAAAGTGATTCAAGCATAGGATACAGTTTGATCTATATTAATTCTCTAACATTATTTCCCTTTCATACTAAATGTAATCCAGCCTAGAGACTAGACTTATAGGCCTCTGCCTCATATTTGTGAAATTAGGTAGGCATACGTGTCTCTTTTGATAATTGTGAGAAGTATTAAAACTCCTGTCTGCAAAAAGCATATTGAAAGTTATTTTTATATAATCACATATAATTAATTAATTTTTTTGTGTTAAACCTGTTGTAAAGTAATTTGAGTCCTTAGGCCAATAGGATCATGGCTTAAAGGTCAAGGGGTCACATAGGATCATGTCCCTAATTTCAATAAAATTTCAGTGAAATTAGATAAGGACAGCTCTTTTTTCCTTCCTTGATATGGTCATTGGTTGGATTAGGAATTTCCTTTTTCTCCAGGAGTTTGAAAACTTTGTTTTTATGCCTTTTTTCCTCCCTGAGCTTCTGAAAAACAAAGTGTCCTAGTGTTTCAGTGGATTTAGATCAGGCAGTTCCCTCTGAGATCATTGGTAATTCATTCTGTTGTCTTGACTCATTTGTCAAATGGGGATAAATATAGTTGACATCTTCTTAAGGCATAAATATGTTTTTTAAAAAAGAAATATTTACTCAATTGTATAATAACATATAAAATCTCAAACAGGATTCCTTTTATACTCTGAATGGCATTGATGTTGGCTGTAGTACAAACCCACTAGTAACTGGAAAATGCTTATCTTCCAAGGAATTAAAAGGAGGAATCATTAGAAACAACAAGTGTACTTTTTCCCAGACTAAAAATTAAAATCTATGGAGCAAAATGCATAATTTCCAAAAGAAGGGCCCCAAGCTGATAGGATAATATTGCTAACTTAAACCATCTGATTCCTGTCACTCAGATTCCTCATCTTCAAGATGGGGATTAGCTTGAAATCACCTTCTTGGAGGTAAGGCATCCGAGGATAACATCCCACAGATCTATAACACTGAGTTTACCTCTCCCTTGCTTTACAAGATGAATAAATTTAGCTTGAGGGGAAGAGTGGGTAAAGATTAATAAAGATGAACATGGTGTTTCCTTTTCAGAGAAAAGCTGTACTGATTTAAACAACAGCATCTATACATTAAGGGAAGTGTTGTCATTCTCATGATTGAGTCTTAGAGTTGGGAATGTCCCTAGGCCTTGGTCCAGCCTCTCAGTTTCCTCCACAGATTTGCTGTCTTCTGTTTTCTCTGGAGCTGTGTTGTTTACCTAGAAGGCAACCTTTCCTGGAGTGGTTGAGCCCACCTCTTACCCTTACTACAAGGGCACTGCCCAACCCCACCTTCTTGTCTTCTTGCTTCTGAGAATTTCCCACTTGGTCACTTGCTTGAATTTTTGCTACCTCAAGAATAAAGGGGGCCTCTGAACAATCCCCTTTTCTTCTGATTTAAAGATGGGGGATAGAAGTGGTGTGTATGTGATTGCCAAGTAATTTCCAGGGCTTGTTGTTACCTACTGGGTTTCTTGCTTGTCCCTTGAAGTAGGAACCCTTTACTTCCCTGTTTCCTTAAAATTTATTTGTACTTTTCACAAGTTCCTTGGGGGAGCAGGGGGGTGGGGGTGGGGGAGGGAAGTACTCATTAGTACATTATTCAAGAGATTAATAAGCCCTATGGAATATTGTCAATCTAAAGTAATCATTAAATTCTTATTCCTGAAAATCACCTGCCCAAAATGCAGAATGGAATTCTTTCTTTTCTTTTCTTTTCTTTCTTTCTTTCTTCCTTCCTTCCTTCCTTCCTTCCTTCCTTCCTTTCTTTCTTTCTTTCTTTCTTTCTTTCATTGCAGGTGGACAAAAGTAAACAGAAATAGTCTCAGATATAGAGGAAAAACTGATGGTTGCTAGTTGGGAGGGGTGTTGGGATGAGGGAGAAGGTGAGGGGATTAGAAAGCACAAATTGGTGACCACAGTATTGCCATGGGGATATGAAAGATAGTTTGGGAAATATAATCAATAGTGTCGAGAATGGAATTCTTAATACTGAAGATACACTGAAATGTTTGGATAACACAATCTTTGTTAAACTTCAAATTGTATTATTTATGTTTGCTTCTAATGGGTTGTCAGAAAAGTCATGATGCATTTTTGCAATGAGAAACATAGAAAAAATATGTCATGACTTTTCCGACAACCCAATAAATTAACCCTGCCACATTTACTTTCAATCTAATATGGATAAATCTATATTAGAATATTTATTGCCAGAGATTTTTCTTTTTCTCCATAATAAGGATAGTTCTTTCTTGAAATCTTGCTTTAGTCAAACTTTACTAAACCATTAGGGTAATTTAAAATTTCATATTAATGTACAACTTTAAATTGTCTGCATTGCTAATGTATATTTAATTTAGATGAGATTCTTTATGCTTAGAAATTTTGTTATGATAGTCTAAAGTTATGGTTTCTGAATTATTTTAAAGAATATTTGTTGTCAACTATTGGATGAAAAGAGCTATTTGAATAAGAAAATATCCAGATATTAGATAAGTGGTTTTTTTTCGATATTAGCTTTTTATTTCCTAGTCTCCCATTCAACTGTTCTGTGACATTGCAGAAATTAGTCACACCTCTGTAGTAATTTCTTCCAGTGTAAACCAGGATTGACATTTTCTTTCTGTTCCCTAGAGATAAAATGAGAGCTGTGGCTTAGGATTTTGAAAGACTTTGGATTCAATGGCTCAAAGTCTGCAGTGTCACTTCTAATATATGTTCCTACATTTTCCAATTAGAAAGCATTTCCACAAATCAGATTTAAAAAATGCATAGTACTGAATCACCATATTTTATATAAGAAATGAAGTGTAAGGACCTTGACTTTTAAAATCTTTGTAAAAAATTCAGTGTGAGAATATGTTTGGTTTGGGATATTTAAGTCTTTTTGAATTTTAAATATTTCCTCAAATAACCCTAAGAAAGAAATGCAAGCATTTAATTGGGCTTCATAAGGATTGACAGCTCTGAGAGATTTGTAATTTTTTTTCACAAGGTTAATATTAGGTATTTCCAATCACATATAAAAAGTTGAAAGGAAAACTTTTGTTTCATTTTATTAGTCCCATTTATAAGCCCAGGTCAAATACTGTTTCCTCTGAGATGTCATCATATCAGCTAGGAAGTGGTTACTCTGTCTGTATAACTACTCTCACATGTAACTGTTATGGTTCTTCCCACAGAACTTGGTTGACGTGGAGTGTTTTCCATGTCTGATCTCTTCTCTGCTTCCTGGTGCCAGGAGCATATATGTTTTGTCTTTGACTTTTCTAGTAAGGCTGTTAGTAACATGGTCTAAGACCATAGGCAGGTCTGGGCTTACTGTGGCTGCTTTTAAAGCTGTAAATTGGAAGGAAAATAATGTCTAACTATAGATGTTTCAAAGAGTACAAGAGGTAAAACTTCTGCATATGCTAAGAATTACTTTAGGTTTGCCATTGGTTGGTTTTCCCCTCTGTGCCTCCACGTTTTCATCTAGTGCTCATCTAGCTAGAATTAAAGTCGCTCAATTTGAGTAAGATAAATGTTGAATGAATTTTTACTTTTACAGCTTAGTTTTGAGGATACTCACTGGTCTGACCTGCTTCTGAATCTACTCCTTGCTAATTTTGTCATCTTGTACAATTTACTTAACTTTTCTAAACCAGAGACTGGTAAACAATGGCCCACAGACCAAATCCAGCCCACTGCCTGTTCCTGTATGGTCTGTGAGATGAGAATAGTTTTTACATTTTTAAATAGTGAAAAAAATCACAAGCAGAATAATATTTCGTGACATAAAAATTACATTTAATTCATATTTTAGTATGCATAAAAGTTTTAATGGAACATAGCCATGCTTATTCATTTATGTATTATCTATGGCTGCTTTCATGCTACAATAGTTTAACTACATGATTCACAAAGCCTAAAATATTTACTGTCTCTTTGCATAGAAAGTTTGCCTACCCCTGCTCTAAGCCTCTGTACAATATGAAAAATAGCACCTATTTCAGAGAAGTTTGAGATTACATGTGAAAAATGCTTAGTACAAGGACAACAGATACTAAACATTCAGTAAATATTAGCTATGGATGGTGTTATAATATTTATTATTTTTAATCTTCTCATAATTTATATAGTGATGCTGTACCAAAAATTCTCTTGATACTCACTAAAAATATAATTACTTTTATATTATACTTAGATATAATTTAATTTAGTTTTAATTTACTATGTTTGTATTAGACTATTCTGGTACTCCTGATGTTCAAAGACCTCCCCACTTTCCCCTCAACCTACTTTGCCATTTAATTTTCCATCACTCTCCTTCATCTGACTCACTGTAGTCTGACTGTACATCCACTAACCTTGTAAAACCTTTCCTGTTCTATGTCCCCCTTCATCTCCCATTGCCACATGCCAAGTCTAGTCCATCTTCCAAACCTGGCAACAACATTACTCTCTTCACACAATCTTTTATTATTTGTGTGTACACCAAGCCACACAATCCCCCTTCCCCAACAACAAAAACCAACGCAAATGCAGTTGGAGAGTCAATTCTTTCTCCACGACCTTCTGCATTTTGTCTCTCTATCTTAGAGCACACATCACTTTCTTGGTTGTGCTTTAATTATATACTTCTAATCTATACTCTTTCCAGGCAATACCATTATTATTGATCTGTGTAGCCTGTAGAGTACCCCAGATGTGTTTACACATAGCAATACTGAGAATGTGTTTTTTTTGAATGCGTGAATTTCCCTTTTTTTTTTTTCTGACTTTTTAAAGTATGGATTTTTGGCCTCTTTTCAGACAGAATTCCTTGCTATAAGCCAGCTGTCTTTCATCCATGATTTGGGACCAAAGGGCATGTAAGTTCCAGTGTTGGATCTTTAAAGAGAAGTGTGAAAATTAATAAGCACTAACATTTGATTTATGCCATGATGGTGGAAATCACCTGGTTTTATTGCTAGCTTCTTTTCTCCCCAACAGAATCAGAGCAACTCAGAGGCAATCTATTTATACAAAACAAAGTATCTTGCTACATTAAACAATGATAGCAACTGTTCCACCCTCTTTCTTATGTGCTTACAGCACCGGTTTCCTCTAACCCAACAGTTGGAATGTTTAATACAGGTAGTAAATATGATGTTTGGGAAAATGCATTAAAAAATCAAACATATTATACTGTATATTTGAAAGTTGCTAAGAGGGTAGATCTTAAAAGTTCTCATCACAAGAAAAAAAAATCATAACTGTGTCACAATGGATGGTAACTAGATTTATGGTGATTGTTTCACTTTATATACAAATATCAAATCAATATGCTGTATACCTGAAACTAATATAATGTTATATGTCAATTATATTTCAATTAATCAAACATACAAGGTCCTTTGTAATCACTTATAAAAGTTAGCTGTTTATCACTCATTTTCCTGACTAAAAATAATACTGTGTAAAATGTTTGTTATCTAACAAGACTGAAATTTACTTAATGATTATTTTGCTTCAAAATATGAAAGCCTGATATTATAAAGAGATTAACATTTTTAGTAAAGATCATTGTTAGTAGTTGTTTTAAAATATGTCTTTTGTTTAGCCATTATTATTGTTATTTCTTTTCACATCTTTCAAAATCAAGATCTTTTTCTTTCCAAAGCTAGTAGCTTTGCTTTACTTTCTTTGGCATGGCTTGGTCCTAGAATTGTTAAGTGAAAGGATATAGAAATGGTTTGGGATTCCTGGGGGAGCACCTCCTATGGTCTCAACAGCAGCTGAACCATCCCCATGCAGGCACTGTATGGGGTCTTTTTTAAGCTATTGACAGTGATGAGGGAATGCTCTGCATTTATAACCAGAAGCCAGGATTTGAAAGGTCCTGCAGTATGCGCAATAGAATTATGCTGCCCCCAATGCCAACAGGTCTACATTTGACCACAGTGCTTCAAGGATTAGCTGCTAGAGTACTCAGCTTAGCAAATATGATACTGACCTATTTGAGAGTGAAGAAGGAAAGGTTAGGAAGGAAAGTCATTTGAGGATGTAACCGTTTATTTAGTCCCCAGTTAGAAGGCTGTATCAGCTAAGAGTGAGTTGCAGATTTGAAGATGATCGGTTGATTTGATGTCCGTTTCAGAGAAGGCATGATAATGAAAAGATCCGGGGGACACAGGATACCAGGTTTGAATTGCTGTGGTCATGGAAGAGCCTGCTACCGGTGGTCAAAAAGGTAGGACCTAGGAGTTTTGTGTTTTAATAAACTGGATATTTGGGGAGTTTTTACATACTAGTTTTAAATTAAATTATTAAAAATCAATTATAATTCCTTTGAAAGTCATAGCAGAGAGAATTTTAAATTATGTTAAGTTTCAAGTTTCAGCATCCATTTAAACATTCTTCTCACACCTGGACTTGTAGGTAGAGTGTGTAAATTATATTAGATACGTAAAAACCCAGTGGGCCACAGGACTCAAAAATTGGTCAGCCAGGAACATATACAGATGGCCAATAAGCACAAATAAATATGCTTGGAATTGAGTCACTAGTCATAGGGAACTATTGGGTCGTCGGGAAAGTCATGATGCATTTTTGCATTGAAAAACATAGAAAAATACGTCATGACTTTCCTGACGACCCAATATAAACCAAAACCACAGTGAGATAGAACTTCACACCCACTGGATGGCTAATGATAAAAAAGATGGACAATAACAAGTGTTGCCAAGGATGTAGAAAAATCGGAACGCTTATACATTGCTGATGGGAATGTGAAATGGTACAGCCACTTTGAAAAACAGTGTGATGGTTCCTCAAAATGTTAAACACAGAGTTAACATAGGCCCCAGCAATTCCACTCCTATGTGTTTACCCAAGAGAATCGAAAAAATATGCTTATATCAAAACTTATCTATGAGTGTTCATAGCAGAATTATTCAGAACAGCCAAAAAGTGAAAACAACCCAAATGTCCATCAACCGATGAGTGGCTAAACCAAAGGTAGTGTATCCACACAGTGGAATATTATTCAGCTATAAAAAAGGAATGAAGACTGCGAATGGGTAGTGGTTTTCTTTCTGGGTTAATGAAAATACCTGGAATTAAGTGGCCATGATGGTTGCACAGTTTTGTGAATACATTAAAAACCATTGAATTGAACACACTTAAAGGGTGAATATTATTGTATGTGAATTATATCTAAATAACATTTTTAAACTTTTTTTTTAAAACTATGATCCCAGATAGATTTTTTTTTTAATTGTTAGTTTCAAGTGTACAGAACAATGCAATAGTTACCCTTTTCACCCTCACAAAGTAACAACCCCCCTTCCCCAAAGGATAGAAGAAATTAGAAGGAAAAGATCAAAAGATTAAACTAGAGAAAATCAAAAATTTCTGTTATAAAGAACAATTTTACTAAAATAAAAAGGGAAATAATATACTATAAAATACTTGCTTTCAAATAAACTTATGGAACTGATATAAATGTCCCATAAACCTGGGATATACATAACATCACAGGAAATTCAGACACTCCCACTTGAGGTATCGGCCCACCCTCTCCCACCCGCACTGTAGAACCCCGGGAGTACTCGGAACAAATGCCAAGCCAGGAGAGGAATGGAGTGGACGTCAGCCTGCCAGCACTTGCTTCCTGCCCTCACCATGCCTCTCCGGGAGGCTGGTCTTCCCCACGCACTGGGGCCCTGGTGCGCGTTCCTCCTGAGCGCTCCTCCCCAGTCCTCATCTTTCCCTCAGGTAGCTGCTGCATGCTACCGGCCAGGCTTTCGACTGCAAGCACCTGCGAGTCTTTGACTAAAGGCTTGCTCTGCGCTGCCTGTGTAACAGAGCAGGCCGGAAGTGTTCACAACCCCCAGGAGCAGCTGTCAGCCAAAAGCTGCCCATCACCCTTTGGGTGGGATGATCCTGCCGCAAGGTTTACGCTGTCTCCTGGAGCTCCCAGCCCAACTGCCCACAATAAAGCGCACGAAAGCTCATTCTTCATGGCCCCCTTCCTTGCTTTCCTTCCTGTCCTTCCCTACCCATGCTCCCAGTAAGCTCCCTAGTAAGCCCCTTTAGAAACTGCTGTCACTTACATCCTTGTCTCAGAGTTGACTTCTGGGGCAACCTAACCTAGGACATCTGAAGAAATGGAAGCCTCGGTCTGGTCCAGTCAGTCATTTATTGAGCGTCTAATGTTTGTCACGTTGTGTATTAGATGCTGGGAAAACAGTGTGAACAAAACCAAGTCCCCCGCCCTCACGGAACTCGATTAGAGGGGAATGGAGGCAATGGTGAAGCTGCCAAACAGTGTAAATGATATCAGTGCACGTGGTGACAGAGCTTTGAGGAACAACAAGAGGGCAATAGGGTAGTGAGGGACTTGAGGACTGGAGAGGGTGGCTTTAACTCCAGGAGTCAAGCAACTGATGTTTGAGTGATAACCTCTATGAGAAGGGACAGCCAGGAAAGATGGGGGAAGACTTTGTTATAAGAAGGAAATACACCTACCTCCCTTTTCAACTTTGGATTAAATCAGGCTTCAACCAGGATAATCTAAAAATATACGATCTTCCCTGTAATAAAACATGTCATCATTTGAAATACATAAATCTTTCCATGAAGATTGAAATCCTGGTTCCATATTAGTTATTATTTCTTGAATCACATTTGCGGGATATAAAATATCAGTACCAATAAATATAAGATATATTATAGCTGATGAATTAGTTTACAAAGTTTCCCACAGTAGAAGACTATTGGTATCTAAATGGGAGTTACTTTTTAAGGATGACACTCACTCCTAACTCTCTTTTTTATTTTTGTATAAAATGAAAAACATTATACTGTATTTCCCCATGTATAAGATGGTCCCATTTATAAGACACACCTTAATTTTGGGGCCCAAAATTTGAAAAACAATGTATTACAAAAAGTTATTGAACTCAAGTTTTATTTATCATAAAATTCATACAACTCCTCATCACTGTCAAAACTCCCAACCATTAGCTTGTCCTCATCTGTGTCTGAAGACGAATCACTGTTCATATATCGCCTCATCCTCAGTTCCATCTATGGCACTATATAAGACACACCCAGTTTTTAGACCCCAATTTTTTTGAAAAAGGGTGCATCTTATACATGGGGAAATACGGTAATCACTTTCTTATTTGTTTTGTATTGACAAATCGAGATAAGACAAACAGGGGCAATCAAACTTTCAATCAAGTCTCATAATGACCTTGTCTCAGGGACAAGTAAAAGGAGAAAAAAAAAAAGGGCAAACAGCTAACATTTCTTCCTGGTAGTCCACCTGGGTAGTGGACTAGATGATAAGTTTCCTATCTCAAGTAATGTCTTAAGAGGAAGAGATGTCTAGATTTTAAGAAATACAGTTAGCATTTACTGAACTATGAGCTATCCCAAGAATTAAAATTTTTAGATGGTGACAATATCTAAATTTCACTTACTCTGGGACCCATTTGTGCAGCTATTATTTAGGTAAGAGAGTTGCTTTGCCAGAAGACTTGCTCGGGGCTGCTGGATGATTATTCCAGGCCCTGGGTAGACACCAGTGGACATGCGCTCATGGTTCTTACTTTCTAGTGGAGGAGACAGATGATAAAGAAGCAGTCAAATAAATAATGCCAGATAGTCCTGTGAAAAAGGTAAACATCATGGATGGGGGGTGGGGTGGGAACAGCTTTTTTAGGTGGAACAGCTGGGGAGTAGCCATCTCATTTCTGTTGCTGAACAAGACTATAGCCTATTCAGAGCCTGTGTGCAAATTAGAGGCCACCCTTTGGGGGCGGGGACATTTAAGTGGAGGATTGATAGACAGGAAGGGACCATTTATGGGAGGATCTGGAAGAAACAATTTCTAGGCAGAAGAATAGCGAATGTTGAAGCCCTGAGTAGATGAAGCTTGGCAAGTCTGAGGAGTAGCTCTACCAGGGTGGTGGGAGAGAACAGTAGGAGGTGAGGTTGAGAAGGGGATGGCTGGCCCACCTGCATTTTAATGTCCCGGCAGGAGGCATCTTGCACTAAACCAGATCATAATCTCACCTGGTTTAGAACAAGAATATTCATAAAAGTTCAGATTCACTGGTGCCAGGCACTGTGCTACACAATGTGGGACTAGAATCGTCTCAGTTAATCCACACAAACACGTAGCAGGTGGGAATTGTTGTTACCCTCATTTTATGGACTTAGACTTTAGGCCGAGTTGCCCAAGTTCACACCATCAGACCACTGGCAGAGCTGGAATGCGAGCATAGAGAGGCTGACTTGAAGGCAGGTGCTTAATCCCTGTGCAGCCAGTGCTGACTGCAAAATGCTGCTTGATAGATCCCTTTCTTGATGCATATCCTCTCACTAAAGAAAAAAAAAATCTGTTGATAAAAGAGAGAAGGAGAAGAAATAAGAACAGTGTTAATGATTGGCATAATTAAGAAGCATTTTAAATAAAGGAGTCAGCTTACCCTGGTAGCTAATGACTGTGAAAAAGAACCTCTCATCATTGTCAAAACAGAAACTCTTATCTGTTGTGTTCAGCCTTTAAATCCAGCTGTGACTACGAAACAATTCCATATTTCTAGGCTGCCACATCTTGGAGGAGCAAGAGAGGAACCATTCACATAGCTACCACCTGAACGGTGCTCCCTAGAGTTGAGCAGTGTCCCAGCTGAGCAACACACCCAGCTGTCTCATTTCTGTTGGTGAACGAGAGTGTTCATAACCTATTCAGAGCCTGTGTGCAGATTAGAGGAAATTGCCCCTTCCTGCAGGATGATACACCAGTGCCTTCCGTCAGTGGCATCCATGTGCAAGGCACATCTGCACAATGGTACCTGGTGGCTTATTCCTGGGGACACGTTTCGCAGCCCTTGGTGCGGGTAGTTGCGCCACGAGTCTGTGCTCTCAGGAGCATTTTTGAGATTGGTTTTGTAATGGCGACAATGGGAACTCTTGTACCTGGATATGGGTCGGTCCATTGTCACCCCACACTGTTGTCTCTGGCGTGCAGCTCTGGCAGGCACCAGCTCTGATGCCATGCAGGTATCCTGGACTTGCAGACAGGCAAGTTCACAAGTGTGGAATGTTGGACGTTCTTTTCAGCTTGGCCTGCCAGCTGTGGTTTTCAAAGCCTGGGCCTCCTTCCCAGTCAGCAATATAGCAAACCAGCACCGGGGGCCTGTGCCACGTCGTCCGCACTCCAGCTTGCTTCAAAGTCAAGCTGAGAAAAGGAACAGCAGCTAAAGAAGGAATGTTAACCGATATGCGATCCATCTACTCTCTTTTATCCTGTACTGAGTTTTATTAATAGGCAGCTACATGTCTGGACTCATAACTCAGCCACGGCCATTAGAATCACTGAGCTACCATTTGATATCATGGTCTTGGCATTTATATTAAGCAATGTTATAATCATTCTTATAAAATGTATAATTTTTGCATTTGCTGAAAATTATTGAGAATTTTATCCATTTGTTTAGTTGCCTTATGTGAGGTCCCAAATAAGAAACTTCCTTTGGATTTTGATTTTTGGGGAGGAGGTCTCTTTATTTCTTGAATTTATTCATTTGCGAAGAAAAAATCAGAAGCTCAGACCTACATTAGTGTGCCATCACCATAATTATATTAGCATGGTGGTCAGGGATTTGCTTTCTGTGACCTTGATTTTTTCCTTTTTTTAACCATATCACATGTATGTCTTCTACTGGAAGTTACCCTAAGTCCATCCCATTCCCTTTTATTGGAAAGGAGATAGCCTATATTTAAAATAAAATAAATAAAAAAATGAAATGAAACTGTGTGGAAATCAATGTAGATTTGCCTATATTAAATCCCAAATTATGAAGCCCCTAAAACATCATGTGATTAGCAATTTCAGTAAATATTTATTATAGATTTCTTTTCAACGCTGAGTTTCCATGTTACATTTGCAATATTATTAATACTTCATTTATGTTCAGGTGGCCTGGCCTTACTATTCCATAATGTGCTTTACTTTGCCTAATATGTGATATAATATGCCCATTGTTACTTTACTCAGATACTGACTGAGTCATTTGATCACTACACAATTGCAGCTAAATATGAATATATGCATGGTGTTATATGCAGCAAGACAAAGTTGCCATTTGTTATCGCTTTATATCGATCCTGTCTTCTCTCTCTTGCTCTTCCCACTGTCAGTGTCATGCTTATCATCTACACCCTTACTACTCAAAGTGTGGTCCTAGCATGGGCAGCGCCTCTGAGCTTGTTAGAAATGCAGACTCCCAGGCCCTGGCCCAGACCTACTGAATCCGAATCTGCGTTTTGACAGGATCCTCAGGTGATGCACATTCACAGGAGAGGCTGAGGGAAGCTGTTCTGCATCACTGCCGTAGCTTGCTCACCTGCCACACTACACCCCTCTTTCTCCTTTGTACCTTTCTTTCTGAAACATCGTTCCGGTGATATTATTGTCCTATTGCCTTGGCAGGACATAAGGGTTCCCTTATTTAATAGGCACCTTGGTGTTTTTTGTTAAGAACACAGATTGGCAAGCCTTTTTAATGGATCGTTGGTGGGGCCTGGGAACCTATACGTTATTGTTAACAAGCATCTAAAGAGATCCTGGTCATCGGGTAAGCTTAGGAAACATTGGTTCCATGATATAAAACCAGCCTCCGCGGCTTGGCCTCCAGACCCTCCTCAACGCGGCCTTTGCCCATGTTCCCTTCCTACTCTCCCTGAGACCCTGGCCTCACCAAACTTTCTCCCAACACAAGCAGCATCTCCACACCTTAGAGCCTCTGCTAACTCCTTCCTGCATGTGGGATGTCACCTTGGCCACCTGACTTTGGACCCTCCACGATGGGGCCCTCCTGGCCTTGCTCAGAGGCCGTCTCCTCAGGGGGATGCCACTAGCTCATTCTCTTAGAACTGAGGGCTTCTTCTGCCTTGCAACCATTGATGTTTGCTTTTCTCACTTAGTACCTCTCCCATTCAGCATACAATTATCATGGCTTGTGCCGCACTGGCCTAGTAAGATCCTTTGAGAACATGTGTGATTTATCTTTGAGCTGTTTCTACCTCTTCCCTAACTCCTAGCTTATCACTGTACTTTTCCATTATGAATCTCTTAAATACATATTGAACTGAATGGAAATATACTTTGGAGATATTGTGTCCCATTAAGCATCATTTATTAATGCTCCCTCAAACTACAAATAACTTGAAATGAACAGCAGATTCTATGGAGTATTGGATGCTTCCTAGATTTTTTTTTAAAGGGGGGATTTTACTTATTAAGAAGCTTTTTGCCTCTTCTATGATAGTTTAATTTAGCAAACACTAACCCATTCCGTTCTTCCAACAGTGGGGGCTCCTGCTATATATCCCGTGAGTGCCACCTGCCAGTAATCAAGGGCATTCTTCCAGGCTTTGCCATTAGTGTTTAAAAAGCATGAATTGTTAGGAATTGCTTGGTGACAGTACTTCTTAGAAAAACAGCATAGAAAGGTTTTGGATTGATTTTCATTTCACAGTGATTAAAAATAAATAAATAAATCCCCTATGCAAAAGATAAACTTATGTCTACCATCTGCTAGTGTATTTTCTTCAGATTTGTCATATAATTTGTTCTTTTTTGTTTCAGTAATTCAGTGCAACTTGAAAAATACTTATTATCTTCTCACAGGTGGTTGATAGTGAAAGATTCTTTTTTACTGTATATGAAACCAGACAGTGGTGCAATCGCCTTCGTCTTGCTGGTGGATAAAGAATTCAGAATTAAGGTGGGGAGAAAAGAGACGGAGACGAAATACGGACTCCGAATTGATAACCTTTCAAGGTAGGAATTTCCAATATTTTAAAAAGTAAATATTGTGGGTAAAAATAATATTTTTACTAAAATCTCTTGAAAACAAAGTTTTTCTCCCAACCTGAAATGAAGGAGGAAGGAAAATAATTTAAATGTTTGAAAATTTTTTATTTAGCACTTATCCTCAATCAAAAGTAATGAAACTACTTTTTCCTTGTAATAGAATTTTAAGGATAGACTATCCTTTGTGCAATAGTCAGAATAAACTCTTCTGTGTATTGATATATGCCCATTTTAACAAAATTGACTACTTAATGATATCATTTGGCCAAACAGACAAATTAAGGAGGGATAGCTCACATTTTTAAAAAATAAAATTTTACTTTATGAATTGATATCTTTTAATGAACAAAACACTTAAAAAGTGATTTGATTTAGAAAAATTCTGTTTACAGACAGATTTTAAGAAAGATACCTTGAAAGGATACACAAGGGTACATTTACTATAGATTTTATTAGTAGTATGTCTGTGTGTTGATATATATGTTTTTTTCTTTGTTATATAGTTATATATGTGTGCCTTTCTATATACATTTGTCTCTGTAAAGTTCAGCCTCATGTATGTGAACATATATATGTGTGTGTATATATATACACATTTCTCTGTTTACTCACATTGAGATACACACACACACACTCTTAACTAACTACGTTTGCATGGATGTGAGTGGGTGTATAAAAGATTTGGCACTTCCTCATCTCCTTTGATAATGGAACCTTCAGGATTGGTTTTCAGAAATGCAAAGGTGCTGCCATTAAACCTTCCTCCTGGTGCTGCATTTTTGCTTTGTGGAGGGCCATAGAAATCAGGCCACAATTCTCACTGGTCCCTAACAGACCCTGGACCAGTCTTTGGGATCAGGAGGCTGGAATAGACCAGTTTGCTTGGCTTTGGTGGACTCAGAATAGGGAAGGGATTACTCTGCTAAAGCACAATCAGTATAATGTTTCCAGAAGCCAAGGGAATGGACACCATGGAGTAACTAGGGAAATTACAGGAGCCAACAGCTCTCTAACCCCGAGACATAGGACCTCACCTTATACCTCTTTCATTACCCTCCTCACAGCCTAGCACAGCTGCAGTACCTATACAAAAGGTACTTCCTTTTGTGTGTACCTTTACACATGTTTGTATTAGTAAATAAGTAACCTGAAAATTTATTTTTGCTACATTCACTACATTTCAAAATCCTGCCAAACATTTTTAGAAGTCTGCTTTTATGATATAAGTAAGATGCACTTTGCTTAAAAATTTTCAACTATGTTTGCCATACCAAAACAGAACAGGACATGTTTAATTCTTAAATTTGTTTAAAGAGACAGAACACAGATTGACCATTCTCTTCCACATTTTGCTTTTCTTTGAAGGACGCTTATTTTAAAATGCAACAGCTATAGACATGCTCGGTGGTGGGCAGGGGCTATAGAAGAATTCATCCAGAAACATGGCACCAACTTTCTCAAGGATCATCGATTTGGGTCATATGCTGCTATCCAAGAGAACACTTTAGCTAAATGGTAAGATCTTTTTGCTCTAAGACTGTCAAGGTAGTCATAGCATCTAATATTACAGTGATCTAAATTCACCTAGAATCCATTTTCAAAGCTGTGAAAAGATAAAATGCAGTATACTTAACAAGGGCCTTTCTTTATAGGACTATCTGAGCACTGATTAGTGTCCCAATTTTTGTTTTTAAGATGCTTTACAGTGAGCTTTAGATAGCGAGCTTTAGATTTTGAAGTTTGATTTTAAAAGCCAACTTTATGCATTTTCTTAAAGATGCAAATGGAAGGTTTATTTAAGTCATTTGCCATAACTGAAGAAAAATAATTTATTTGATAAATGTTTTTGTTTGTTGGTTGGTTTTTAAATAAAATCATGCTTAGCAACTCGTGAGTTGGAAACTGGTCTGTTTTCAGTCTCAGAAGAACAACTATGTGTGAGTTCAATGGGCTGGGAGAATTCAGCCAACCCCCATATGGTAATGAGACCAATGGATGTGTTGTTCTCTCAGCAGGAAAGAATTGGGTTGCATACTTCTAGCTACTTACTGTACTTCCTACATAGCAGATGGAAGGTGCTATTTTCAGTCCTTGTTTTCCAGTTACACAAAGTAAACTGGTGGTTGTGTAGAGACTCTGGGCAGTAGCTTCCATCTTTGGCTTTGATAAAAGATATGTGTCATCGTCTTTTTTTTTTCTTTCAACAACAATAAAACCCTTGTTTTTCAGGTATGTTAACTCCAAAGGATATTTTGAAGATGTTGCAAATGCAATGGAAGAGGCAGAAGAAGAGATTTTCATCACAGATTGGTGGTTAGTATCTGTGCATGGGGATTGTGTTTGGAGGTCTCCATGTTTAGAAATGCACAGCAGTGTTACGCTGCCAGAATCATACATTATGAAAACCAGCAGTACCTGCAGATGGTTTGACCAAAGTCTCAACCAATTAATTCTAATAGCCTCCAGTGAAAGGTCTTTTCAAAACACTTGGCATCCAAATATAGTCTTACAATATTTAGCTTGAACAATTTTGTATTTGCCTTTCTATTTAGAAGCAGACACCCAATATTCATTTTAATAAAGATTATGTTGCAATGCAAATACAGTTGTAGAGCTAATGGAAAATAATCTTCCGTGAGTAGTCTTTCCTCATTTTGTCCTATCTGTCACCAGGGCCAGTGAATATACTTCTTTGGAATTGTCCCTTTGAAATTGGAATAGTTCCATTTGCCCATGGCTGTTAAAATGTCCTTGGTAATGACTAGGTCTGGTCAGCTTTTTTGGAGATACATTGGGTTTCAATTCTCTGGCCCCCTTTAAAAACATCCATGAGCATTATGATGCTTATTAAAGTGACTAGAAGTCTCATATCTAAAACTCATTTAGCTCTTGGGAAACTTTATTCCTGGAGTTGGTGTAGGCTTTGTAGTCTGACTTTAGTTCCAATTACCCATCTGCCTGTACAGTTAAAAACCATTGCAGATGCTAACACTGACTACAATGGAAATGTTTAAAATGTGTTTTCCTTCTAAGAACTTAGTTGCTTGAAATGCCCCTATTTTTCCCTATCCTGTTTCCTTCCAAATGTTACCTTATATATGAACTGTGAAAATATCGTAATTTCCTCCTAATTCTAGTTTTTGAGAGGAAAGGAGAGTAGTTAGGAATGTGAATTCATCTTCTTCTACTGTTTTGCCTCAGTGATATGAAACTATAATTTTAGGGCACACTTTGCCAACTTGGGCACTACTGACATTTTAGGCCAGATAATTCTTTGTTGTGGGGTGTTGATCGGTGGATCATAGGATGTTTAGCACCATCAATATTCCTGGCTTCTAGGTGACAATAGTAAAACTCCAGTGGTGATAACCAAAATGTCTTTACACATTGCCAGATGTCCCCTGGGGGACAAAGTCTCTCTTGGTTGAGAATCATTAATCTAGAGTCAATAAATGAGGTATATGATGGTCAGTACTTCTACAAATCTATTTATTCTCATGTTTATGGAGGAGCGCTTAATCCTAGCCTTTCTGTTCTTGCTAAATTTTGTCTCTTTAGTCAGTTACCAGGAATAAAACAAAGTTTCCTATAGGACCTATCTCTTTAGTTGAATACTTTCTAAATGCTTATGAGAATAAATTCAAGTTTGATGGGTTTTACTATATTCTTTTAAAAAATATTTCTGAAAGTTTGACGAAGACATGAGACTGAAAATAGTTTTTGTATTGAGCCCATGTTTTCATGTTTTATGCAAGAAAATAATATCCCCTTTCAAGGTTCTGAACACTAAAATACGGGCTCATATTTAAACATCTAAAGAGATGGAGCCCTGAATGTCTTCTCTTTTACTGTCAGAAAAAAAATAAATCAGGAGGTTATTTCTTTTTCATAATTGCACTAAGATAACATCTTATTACAATACTCCCTTTGAAATAAAACCTTTGCAGCAACTTCCTTCATAACAAGTGAAGAAAATTCGTGTTATGCAAGTATATTGCAAAAGGGAGCATTCAAAAATACTCCCTTAGTGTTACAAACCCTGATAAGTATGGATCTGAGAGAGTGATAAGAGTGATAGTTAGAGAATACACATGCCCTTTGGAAACTTCTAATCTAATTTAAGAGACATCATGTACTTAAGTGAAAATGGTATTAATATGTTCTGAAACAATTATTATGCAAGCAAAGGCAGATATAGTGAACTGTGAAACAACCTGGGACCTAGGAGTGCTTAGTTCCTTGATTTTACCACCTACCCGGTCATTTGTTACTTTATTCACTTATTCATTCCAGAGCTATTTGGTGAGCACACATTCTGTGACAGGTCCTTAACCGGGCCATGTGCATATGAAGATGAGTGAGAAGAGCCCGTACCGTATAACTTAGAGTCAGGAAGTCATATGTGAAACAGCAATTGGGGAAAACTCAGCGATGTGGATCGATGTAGCAGAAGGCATGGAGAGAGTACAGAGGAATGGGTAGTGACTGAGCCTGCAGGAGGGACTGCAGAAGCTTCAAGGAAGAAACTGGCTTGGGTCCCAGAGATCGAGTTGGCCAGTTGAAGACACGTGAATGTTTTATGCAGAGGGATAGCCAGGACCAAGGCATAGAAGTGTGAGCACAGCCGCTTTGGAGGAGGGCAGAGGTTCTGTATAGCCTAAGCATAGCATTCTTTGGGATGGTGGTTGGAGATGACACTCAAAGGATGGGTTAGGCCCAAATTGTGAAGGGCACTGGGTGAGCTGCAGAGGAGTTGGCACTTGATCCCGTAAACCCTGGGAACCACTAAAAATATTTGAGCTTGGGAGCTTTAATCAAATTTGTTTTCTAAAAGGGACCACTCTGGTGATGGTATAGAAGATGAATTGAACAGTGGCTCTAGAGACCATTTAGCAAGCTGTTGTGGTACAGGAAAGAAATGGTCAGAGTCTCTGCACACACCACCTTAGGGGCCTGACTATTACTAAGTTGGAGCCAGTCATGGTAACCTTTCTAAGGGGTAGTTTCTAAGGCATGGTCGAAGGAACATTAACAATAATAGCTACTACTTGTTGAAGTCTAACTAGATGCCGGGACTGTGTTATAGATGAGAAAAGTGAGAGTCAACGGGGCAGGTCAGGAAGCTGCCCACAGTCACGTGGTCAGGATAGGCCAGAGCTGGCTTGGATCCAGGCACGTCTGCTCCAGACTGCGCAAGTCACGGAGTTGTCACTGGGAGGAGCCAGCAGCTCTGCCTGGTGTCCAAGGTTTCTGTTAGCTCTGAGATTCTTTAACTAAAGACTGAAAAAAAATTTTTTTTAGGCAGTAGATAAAGTAGTAATCAGATTTGGGTAGATTTAGTCAGGAGAAATGTTTTAAAGAGGTACATCCTAAGGTAGACTGTCAAGTTATAAGAGAAAATGCTTTTTTCAACAGCCTGGACTATTTGAAAATTCTGGTGAAGAGTAAAATTCTACCTAAGTGTTTAAAGTATCGAAAGAGATCGTTTCTATATAAATATGAGTGCACATTCTTCACTTGTTTATCTGGATCAAGCAGAAGAACACACGCTTTATGTCTTTTCTGTGCTTGCTACTGTTTCAAATCACTAGAGCACTAACTATCCTGTGTTGGTTGGAGTAAGTTCTAAAATGAGGTCGGAGACCAAGATGTGGCTTCCAGCCCCATAACTGCTGGAACTTAGGACTGACCCCAAAAGCATGGCTCAGCTCAGCTTTCCTCTGGATGATGGTCATTCTGATTAGCACTGCCCAGCAGGGATGGCGCGAGTGTGTTCAGTCTTTGCCCAGATTGGTTCTCTAGAGTCCAGCTTGTCCTGGGTGGGGGTCCCCGTGAGGTCTCCCACAACTTCTGTATTGAGTCTGTGCATGAAATGGGTCAGAGATAGACAGGATTCATAAAATTGGAGCATGAAGAAGAAAAACAATAAATGTTTTTAAAGGGGAGGGGGGCTTATAAAAGGAAAAGAAACAAGACAGGTAAGCAACTGGGCTGGAGACAAAAGCTATCAAGTGAAAAACAAAATCAACATTTCATTCTTGACTGGCTCACAAGCTAAGACTGTTCGAAGTCGGAGAATACATTTAAGTTGATTTTAATGTGTTTTTCAAATGGTGGGTTGCAATTAGTAATTATTTATGAAAACAATTTAGTGGGTGATGATCAGAATATTTTTTTTTAAAGAATAGGATAAGATAGGAAAAGACAAGAAACAGAAGAATAAAGAAAGGTTCAGCTTAAGTGGTAGCAGGACTATTATTTTGAGAGATTTTTATGTCAATAGTAAATGATAGATAGATGAAGTTATTAGGATGGGTAATAATGTATGTTTGTGGATCATGATTTGAAAAGTTTGAAAGCCATTGACTTTCAACAGGGTTGGCAAACTTTTTCTGTAAAGGGCCACATAGTAAATATTTTAGACTTTTCAAGTCACATACAATCTCTGATGCATATTCTTGTGTGTTTGTGCATGTTCAATAATAACTCTTTGAAAATGTAACAACCATTCTTAGCTCATGGGCCATACTAAAACACACTATGGGCCAGATTTGGCTCATGGACCATAGTTTGCCAACCCTTGTCTTAGAAAGTAGATTTAAGCTACTATATTATATTGACACTAAGAGCTATGTGTACAGTTAACTTTTTAAGAAACTGTCAATCTGCTTTTCAAAGTGGTTGTACCATTTAACTTTCCCACCAGCAATGTATGAAAGTTCCAGTTCCTCCTCCTCATGGCTAGCACTTGGTATTGTCATCTTTTTTTAATGTTAGCCATTCCAAAGGGTATGTAGTAGTGTCTCGTGTAGTTTTAATTTGCATTAGCAACCTATTTTCAAGTTAAGTATATTTTCTTGTGATTTTTGAACATTTATTTGGCTTTTTAAGAAACATGTTCAAATACTTTTTTCCCTTTTTTATTGGACTGTCTCCATTATTATTGAGTTGTAAGAGATTGTTATACATTCTAGTTACAAGTTGTTCCCTTCATTCTGTCCTCCATAATTTTTTATGAGAAATTTACAGTCCTTTGAATCATTGTTCCCCTCTAAAGAAAGCATTGTTTTTCTTCTGGATGTTTTCAACATTTTCTCTCTGTTTTTAGTTTTCAACAGTTGAATTATGATGTTTGAGTTTTCCCCGTTTGGGGTTCACTAAGCTTCTTGGGTCTGTAGGTTTATGTCATTAACCAAACTTGAGAAGTTGTCAGCCATTATTTCTTAAACCTTTTTCTGCACTTCCCTCTTTCTCCTCTCCTTCTCAAGATCTGTTCATTTCTTTCTTGCAATCTTTTCTTCTCTTTGTTATTCAGATTAGATAATTTCAATTTATCTATCTTTAAGCTCTCTGAATCTTTCCTTTGTCACTTCTGTTCTGGTATTGAGCCTATCTAGGGAGAGTTTGTGTGTTTTTGGTAGTTGTATTTTTCAGTTTGAAAATTTCTCTTTGGCTCTTCTTTATGTCTTTTCTTTGCTGAGATTTTCTGTCTTTCCTTTCATTTTAAGGGTTTTCAATCTTTGTTGAAACATTTTTATAACATTGAACAAAGAATTAAAGTAATTAATTCCAATTAGTTACTTTAATTGGCATTAGTAACTAATTGGCATTAATAACTAATTAGTAACTAATTGGCATTAGTAACTAATGCCAATTATCTCATTGGCATCTGTTGATTGTCTTCCTGAAACTTGAGGTTTTTCTGATTCTTTGTAGACCAAGTAATTTTTTATTCCATTCTGGAAGTTTTGAATATTACTGTGACTCTGGATCTTATTTAAATCTTATAGAGAATGTTGATATTTTTGTTTTAGCAGGCAACTGGCCCAGTTGGGGTCCAGCACAATGTTCCAACTAGTCTTGGTGTTTTTAATGCCAAGTTTTGTTTTCAAAGCCTTTGCAGTGCTGTTCAGATCTGTCCCCCATGTGCTCCACCTAGTGGCCAATTTGGGAAATGCTCTATTTCTTAGTCGTCAAACTCTGGTATAACAAACAGTTTTGGATCAAATCCATGCGTGGGCAGTTGGGAATGAGCTAGAAGTCATAAACAACTTTATAGGGTTGCTTTCCTGAGTTTCTTCCTCTCCACGATCTCCCCCCTAGGTTTGGTTCCCTGCGGCTTCCCTTTTCAGTCCTCTAGCTAGAAAAGGTGGAGCTTTATTTACCCTGCTCTGCCAACACACCTTCTGCAGTGACACCTGTCCACAGCCAAGCAGTGGATATTTACAGTGTCCTCTTGGAACCTCTTTTCCAATTGGGGAGGAAAGTCCCACTCCCTCAGAGTTTTTGGAGCCTGAGGACCCCTCTCTACTACCCCTCACACTGCCCGAATAGCCCCCTCATTCTCCTCAAGCCTAAACTGGAGGACTTCTCCTGAAATTGTCTCTATCCGGGCCACTGCCCTTTTTAGGCTCTCCCTCCAGGCTGAGGCATCAGAGTAGGAGAAACAACAACAACAACAACAACAACAAGTAAACACACACACACACACACACACACACACACACACACAGTAAAATCACTACAGGTTAGATGGTGTCAGATTTTGTTCTTCTTCAATATTGAGCCTCCCAGCTCATGAATACTGTATATTGCTCCATTTATTTAGGTTTTATTTAATTTTCCTCAGCAATGTTTTATATTTTCTTTATTCAGATCTTGCACACATTTTGTTAAGGTTATCACTAAGTAATTCATGTTTTTGGATGCTATTGTAAATGGTACTTTTAAAAATTCATGTTTCAGTTGTTTACTGATGGAATATAGAAATACAATTGATTTTTAAAAAAATATTGCTTTTGTATACTACAGCCTTGCTTAATTCACTTATTAGTGCTGGTAGCTTTTTTTGTAGATACTTTATGATTTTCTCCATAGATGATCATAGATGTGTGAATAATAACAGTTTTACTTTTTCCTTTCTAATCTGTAGGCCTTTTATTTTACTTTATTTATTTTATTTTATTTTATTTGCCTTATTGCATTGGCTAAGTCAGGGGTTGGCAAACTTTTGAGATGAAAGAGCCAATCCTGTCCCTTACAACAATTTAAAAATTATTCGAGAGCCATAAAACAAATGAAATCTCCATTATGTGAATAATATCCTTTAAAAAATTTATAAATGAAACTATGATAGTTTTATTTTCATTTTCAATTTTACTTCAGAGTCACATGTGGCTCGCGAGCTGCAGTTTGCTGACCCCTGGGCTAGGTTCATCAGTAAAATGTTGATTAGAAGTGATGAGAATGGACATATTTTTCCTTGTTCTCAGTTATAGGAGAAAAACATTTAGTCTTTCATTATTACTTATCTTCAGTAACATCTTACAGTTATAACTGTCATCACTTTTTTGTTTCTTATTGGTGCACATAGTAATGATGCATCTTGCAATCATTGCTGCCCTAGGTTCAATGAAATGCAGTATTATACAATTTTTTGAGCTTTGTTTACCTAACAATTATTTAGTAAAGATCCTGACACCCTGATGCTTGTGCGTTATAGCTGCTCTCTCCTTGCCACTGTTTATACTTTGTTTATAGCATCATTGTCAGTCTTTTACCTTTTTTATAATCCTGACAATTGAGAGCTCCTTGAAAACTATCTTAAGATCCTCCATAATATCTAGTAGGATGTTCTGCATAGAGGGTACACAATGCTTGTATATTAAAAAGAGGATAAGAAAGACTTAATTGCTGAGCATAGCATTAGAGGTGGCCTCCAAGCCGAAGTCCTCTGAGTCCATCCATAATTAATGCGTACATCAAAAAATTGCAAGTATGTGCATGCTGTTGGGCACGTCTTATCTTCTGTGAGCTACCACGTACAGATTTAACCTAGACACTGACTTTAGAACTCAACCCCAAGGGGAAAAGTGACTCTCCTGTACACTTAGCTGCCTGTGACATTACTAAAGAGAAGAGCCCAGGGGTCCATTCTCACATTGGAAACATTTTTTCTGTCAGCAAACCTGCCTCCTTGCTCAGAAGGACCCAGGTTCCATGGCCACTGCTCCTTTGTACAGGAAGTCAGTGTTTATGTTTATCAATGAGGACACTTTGGGGTTGGATTAACAGAATGCTCATCTGAAGGTGGCTTAAACAGTGAGGATTTATTTGTGTCACTTAACAAGATATCCAAAAGCTGGTAGAGCGGTCTTGTGATTTCAGGGTTCTGGTCCTCCTCTTAGAATTTAAATATGGCTGCACCTCTCTAAGCATCTTAGCACCATACAATATATATCCTAAAGCTGCTTTGCCTGCGTTGAGTGAATGTGTGTCTCCTTCTCATCAAAGAAGAAAAATTTTCCCATTAACCCCATGTGTACCTCACTGTCCAGGACAGTGTAACATTGCGCTCTAGCTGCACAGGTATCTGGGGAAGCAAGTATGTAGAATATTCACACTCTGTAGTGGAAGGTAGACTCTGACAGCGAGGAAGGAGAAGGTGGAGAATGGCTGCCGGCTGGACAACCAGTAGTATCTGAATGCGTGTGTGTATGTGTGCATATGCGAGTAAGATCTATACATGTAGGGAGAAACCTAGAGTGACTTTTGGTATATGGATAAAGGCGCTTGTTCCATCTAAATTTGTATGTGGACTCACAGCAGAACTGTGGATGACCCGCCACAGTGGAGGGTGATGACGGCATTTGGGCTAAAATTGCCTTTGTTTTCTATGATACAATCAGAACCTCAGATTTTTAGTTACTTGAAATTTTGTGATTTCAGGTTGAGTCCAGAAATCTTCCTGAAACGCCCAGTGGTTGAAGGAAATCGTTGGAGGTTGGACTGCATTCTTAAACGAAAAGCAGTATGTACTTTCCAAACAAATACCGATATGACTTCTTAAATGTTTATTGCCTCTGAAACACCTTTTCTTTTTTAAAGTCCTTCATATATATGTCTAACGTTTTTTTTTTTAGCAGTTTGACAAAACATAGAATACGTAACCATTTTCATTTGATTCTGATTTTTTTCCTGTTACTCTTGAGTCCATAGCATTTTAGCCTAATTCACAGCATGGATAATATTAACAATTCTAATTTTTATTTTTTAATCAGTTATAGGCAGTTAATTTTATAGGCAAAAGCTTGTAATCTGATTTCATCACTGAATAATAAGTGATGAAATGAAACATAGCATTTCATTTTATTGACTATTCTGTTATTTGAGCAAAAGACCAAGTTGTCGGAGATTCTAGTCAGATGGGGCCAAGCTGATGTTAAAAAATATGAAAGAGGGGGGACATTAAAAATCGGCACTGTTTTGGTTTCAGTTTTGGGACAGTTCTTGGTAATAATATGAAATTGTTTCTGCAGTCGACCTTGTAGATTCTGGGTGACCATTGACTTTCTTGTTATAAAAAGTAAATAAGTGAAGCAATCAATATAGGTTCACCAATGACTACTTTACATTCATATGGCTAATGAATTTTTGTATGTGGTTGGCCCCTCAACCAAGTTCAATTCAATTCAGTTAGAATAAATCTGGATTTATTATTAGTCATGTCCAAATTGGGGAATCCTAGCCTTTTCACTATTATTTGAAACTGTCTTAATCCTTTTCTTATTCTATCATTAAGCATTTTAGCAGAATTTGTAGATCTTAAGTAATTAGGGTTAGCATTTTTCTGTTTCTCATAGCCTTCACTCATTTCTTTCTTCCCATCCTTGACATTCCCCTACCCTGTTTGTTCCCATTCACTTTTTCCTCTCCTTTCAGTGTCTTTTCCCATGACTTTACTTTATGGTTTCTGCAAACATCCGTAATATAGTCAGAACTTGCTGCTAATATTGAAAGAAGAAGCTGATCATCTTTATTTCAGACATGTTTTACCAAACAGCATCATTTTCATGGCTAGTCTAATTTGTTGTCTCAACCAAATTCTACTCACAAAATTGGAAATTCTGGTCTCGAAAAGCATTATTTGCATATTTATTAAATAATTCAGCATACAATTACTGGGTGTCTCCTGTGAGCTAGGTACTAATTACTAAAGGTGCCATCTATGTGAATAGGATTCCATCTCTGTCCGTGGATAGCTTGCTAAAGGACTCGTGTCCTGGGCTCAGTCCTAGACTTACCAAACTTCTTTCTCTGTATTGAATGGGCTATAACTTCCTTCATGTTTCTCTCTGTGGAATGGCACCTTTCCCATTTCTCCTCAGGAGTGCATTTTAATGTTTTTTCAGCCTTGCCTCACAATTGTCAATCATGCTAGTTAATCCTGTCCTCATAGTACTTATCCAATTGCTGTTTTAGATTTCAGTCAATGTGTTTGTTGCATGCCTACTGTGTGCAGGGCTTAGCTAATCATATGGGGATGCACATAAATAAAAAACGTAATTCTTGACCTGAAAGAGCTTAAAAATCTGCACAAGGGTCAGTTGGGTACAAAGACAGCGCCAAGATTCAAAGGCAGATGGGAGAGCATTGGCTAGGTCTGGTGGGGAAACCCCTCACAACAAGAGGGATTTAGGATGGGCAAAAAAATTAAAAAGAAGAAGTTTCTAGGCGTAGGAAATGTGGTGAGGAAATATTCTGGAAGCAGCAATTCAGAAGGCTTTGCCAGTTATAGTATGGTGACAAAGTTGATTACCCCTGAGTGGGTAGGATGGGTGATCAAGCAGGGAAGGCAGGCTGCTGCTAAGATAAGGAGGTTTTGTGAGCCAAGCCAGTGATTTGGACTTCATGGAATATAGTGGGGAGTTACTGTGGGGGCGTGTGATGGATGAAGGGTGATCTGATCAAAATGAATATGAGAGTGGGAGGAACGGGGAAAGACTCAGATTCAGAGAGCAAAATTTCTGATCACTTGAGACTGAGATGCCTACAGGACATCTAAGTAAACTCTTAGAGCAGGACTCAGGGGAAGATCCTACAGGCCTGATCCTCTACCTCATGTGAGACGACATGTGTTTGTTGACTCCCCTCAGCGTTACCTGTCCAGGTGCCTTTTCTGTCACTAGCATGGCTTCCTTTGTTTTGCCTTTATGGTCTATGAGCCCTGGTGAGGTCCCAGGTGAATGCCATGGTCAAGTAAATATTATTGCCTGATAATGGTGCTTGGTTTTAATTTCATCCACTTCCTGAAACGTGTAATTTTTAAATTGCACATAATGATTTTAAAAATTTCCCAAGGAAATAGTAATACTACGAAATATTAATTTCTCAGTGGTACATTTAGCAACATTGTTCTCCTTTAATCTAGCTCCGACATATTATTTTGTCATAAATTTTTAACATTTGGATCATTCCAAACTGACATTTCATATGCTCATAAATACTACTTCACATAAATAATTTAGTTTCTGAAAGCCACTAGCTTCACAAAGTAGTGGGTAGAGAATGACATTTATTCTTGCATTACTGGGTCCCAGATGTTCACAGTGTTGATTAAAATAATTTTTTTTCTTCTATCTGATTGTACAGACTTTTTTGGAAGAAATTTAGTGTCTCTGCCTCATAGCCAACATATAGGCAAACATCTCTTATAATGGCTATTTTATTAGGGAAAAAATAGAATATTTTGTTTCTCTGGTTATAACCAAGTTGATATTTCCCTGTTTCATTGGCCTTCAGACATGCAATGTCATCATTTAAAATAGCCTAAGCCAGCCTTGGGTGGCAGAGTGTTTACAACTCAAATCAGCATCCCAGGGTTTTCTACAGTCTGGCATTTAATGTACTAAGAGGTGCGATAAGTTGCATCATAGTTCTGGTGACCATATCCTTGTATCCAATTTGTGTATTTCAACCTTAGAAATATGTGATACTTCTAATGAGACTTGCACCAAAAGAAATTTCAAGTGCAGCAATTTGCAAACTTACAGAAAAAAGTTTAGGTCCGCAGGGGGGGATTTTTGTTATTTAATTTCTTACTGTCCTGGACCACAAGGCTCATTGTAGAGCTGCAACCAGTGAGCAATAGGAGGGAAAGATGTCCCAGCTTGTCAAGTGAGACGAATAATCACATTTCCACACAGAACAATCAAAGGGGAGCTTATCAAAGTGGGGTCCTATAAGGGCATGGCAGGGAAGGGGTCAAGGGACATTCAACCTTAAGGACTGTGTTTTAAATAAAACTGGTAAAAAAAAAAAAAAGAAAAGAAAAGAAAAAGAAAAAAGGCATACAAGCATTTGTACTCTTACATCCCAATGCTGCCTGCATTGAAATGGTGAGGATACAATTTCTTTGTCTCTTTTACTTTCATTTTCCTAAAATATTGCATCCCCTGCAGAAGTCCTTGACAAGTGATAAAATTAACAATTATCCTGTAGCTGTACAAACTAAGCTATCTTCGAGCAGTGGACAAAGTTGGCTGCATCTGGAAAATATTTTGGCCACGGTAACTGGGAACAATCAGAGAAAAACCTGGCTCAGAAACAAAGTCTCTTGAGTTCAACTATGAAAATCTTTTTATTTTGCTTGTATTCACATGTATTATGTCTGTGTGAAACCCCTATAATGTTTGTTCTACTTAATTAAAAACTGATTAGAAAAGAGGACAGAACTTTCATCTTTGGAAATTTAGTCAGGCTCCATGAAGTTTATTCTGTGGAACATTTTGGGTAGTTGACTTCAACAGAGGTAAGAAACTTGACGTTGCTTAGTCAACTCCAGGCCATCTGTTCTACTTCCCCTCTCTAAGCAAAAGTGATTTCCCCGAGGGTCACTAAAAGGCATTGGTAAAACAGTAGATGTTTCAAAAGTGTATTTTTTAAATTACAGAATTAACATCAGCTCTTTGCTTTCTCACTTGTCTTTCATTTTGCACAAACATTTCCACCATTTCGTAGAAGTCTTCACTGCTATGACCCAACAAATGCCTTCGTTCCCAAGAAACATTTTCTCCTTTGCCCTTTATAAAAGTATAGAGTTTATGGTATAGTGTTGTAATACCTTGATCAAAAGAAGAGGAATTTATCGCTTTATTATCCCAGAACTGTCACTAATTAACTATTTATTGTGGACATGGGTGGTTAAGTAAATAATTGTAAACCTGACTGCATAAAAGTGAACTTTTTATTTTTAATTACTTCCTTATTATCCATTTATTTGTATTGAAGCTAAAAAGAATTATAAGTCTCCACCCTATTTCCTTTAGAGTTAATTTATTTCAGTGAGAAAATATACGGTATAGGAGACTATGTCAGGTACTAATAGATGGAAGGTAATAATGCAATCCGTTAGCATTAATATCTCATTTCAAAAAATCCATTAGTGATGCAGGTAAATGGAAAATTGTAAGATTTAGGCCAGCTCCTAATTTGCAACTACTGTCCTTTATGAGTAATAATCTCATAAGCCTCAGAAGTAGAATTTCATCCATTTAAAACAAATGAGCCATGATAAAAGATGTCAGGTGGAATGTTCTATAATTCAGGCTGAAATTTTGGACTTTAAACTTTATATCTTTCAATGGGAGGCTGCTTTTTGGAACTGTTATTCAGTGCTGAATTCAAAGATATTCCATTAGCAGAGTGAATATGAACAACAGAGGGAGAAAAATAAAATAATGTTCTAGTTTTCATTTAGGACCCTTGATCAGTGGTTCATTGTAGAGTGCTCACAGGCCATTAGACATTAATCTGTTCTCTTCTTGCCTATACTTTTACTACCTTATTGTTTTACTCAAGTAATAGTTAACATTAATATAATATAAATATAATATAAAAAGCAAGTTCCAAAAGTCAGAGAAATAGACTTTTAACCAGAGAAATGGAATTACATATATGTTTTTATCTTTTTTTTAAGAGCAAGAGTGGGTCTTCTTGTAGTACTCACATTTTCTTAATGCAGCCCAGAACATAAATCTAGCGTGCCCCTCCAGAAATGCATACACTTTGCGGATATTGCTAATACCAAGAAAGATAGTGTTAGTATATTGAGGTGATGTATTATTATAAGGCTTTAGAGGCCAAAATAATGCTACTTAATACCAGCAGAGCAATACTGAGAAATTGTATATGTGTTTGGTTTACTCCACTATTTTATATCCTGCAACCTAAAAATATTAACTCTGGTGTTATTTCACATTTCTACAGCATTGCAAAAATATTCAGGTATTATAAATTAGATGTGTCAGTCCAGTAAGGTTTCTTAAATTTGTGACTTAGATTTTCCCCTTATGAACAATGCCTAATTACCATGGATTATGCATTTAAACTACAACTAAATTATTTTTTGTCACTATAATTTATTAGATATGCCTGCATCTCTAATACTCCAGAAAGTATTATGGAAAAATTCTTGCCTTTAATCTCTGAGATATTAAATGCCTAGGTATAGATACATTATCCAATATGTATGCAGTATGTTTCAGAATGCTTTCAGAGCTGCTGGGTATAGAGAATGCAAATTAAAATGTTGCAAACTGAGAAGCAATACTGAGGATGCAAACCTAAAAAGTGATAAAAGAAGTGGGGGTAAATAAGACAGAGTTTCCTGGAGGAATACATTTTGATTTGTATGTTGGGGGGGGAACCATCTGAGTGGACAGGCCTAAGGGGAGGGATATTCAGGAGTGGGATGATTTAGCATAGGCTAAAACCTTGTCACCACCCAGAACTAGAAAAGAAAATACTAGCACTTTTTTTTTTATTCTATCAGCTGTTGGGCATTGTCTTTTGATGGTTAATATTAATAATGTTATTTGTATAACATGTTAAAGTTTACCAGGCACTTTTGATTTAATTTGACCCTCACAATGGCTTATTTTCTTTTAGATCCAAGATCTCTAGATGGACCTAAATTTGTGTGCTGCTGCTTAAACTCAGGGATTTTTGAATGTTAGAAAAGCTGACTTCTGAAGAAGTCATTTCATTAATGAAATAGACATTCATGATTTCATTATGGGTTAAGAGTGTGAACCAACACATTTATTTTTAAAGATTAAGAAATATTTTTTTCCATTTAAATAATGTTTTAATAAAGAGAAATTCTATGCAAAACACCCCTGGAAACATTTAAGGGATATTTAGTGCAACTTATTGCATCAGAGTTTCTTTATCACTGCTATTTCAATAATTGAAGTATAATAAAAAAAAAATCCAACCCTAAATTTTTAATATGGATCAGGCCCAAGCTTTTTCTCAATGAAAAGTGTTGGGAAGTGTTCACAGGTATAACTCTATCAGACACTTTTAGTAGTTGAGGTTACAATTTCAACCTTCTGACTATACTTGGTCAAATACTGACATCCTCTCTTCATGTGACAAGTTGTTAGGAATGGAAGGGAGATAAATTTTTATTTCTGATATTTGTATCTTAACATACATTTATGTTTTACCTTTTTGTATGGTGTTTTTCATTAAATACTTTATTACACTTGTTTATAGAAGAAAGTGTAGAAAATATAATGTACAGAAAAGAAGAATAAAAAGAAAATCATAACCTACCTGCAGAAATTCACATTCTTCCTGTGTTGTCTCTTGTGACAGCAACAGGGGGTGAGGATCTTCATAATGCTCTACAAAGAGGTGGAACTTGCTCTTGGAATCAATAGTGAGTACAGCAAGAGGACGTTAATGCGTTTACACCCCAACATAAAGGTATGAAGGTTCATCTTGCTGAACCGTGTGTCTTCTTTGTTATTCTGTAGTTTTCCAGTTATGTTTTGCTTTGAACAGTGGTCATCTGTAGTATTTCCTAGTGTATATTTTGAATGAATAGCATCATGTCCTTCTCAGAAACAAAACAAAATAGCGTACTTTCTAATACTTCGGATATTGTTGGAGTCAGTAGAGTTCACATTTCTGCTTCTCTTACCCTGATCATTTAGCAAAAATCACACTTCGTAGAGTTGTTTCAATATGTAAGAGGCCTGTCAAGTTCCCATACTCCTCATTAAGATTATCCTGGAAACTCTGAGATGCGATCTCCCTGTTGTATCATGTGAATACTGATAACAACAAAGAAAGCTCCTCGGGGATTTAAAGTGCTTTTCTTACTAGCACCTCGTATAAAATGCTAATAAAGTAAATAAGCATGATAAGCAATTTGGAAAAAGCTATTTGATATTCTTCCAAAGACATAAAGCCCATCAATAAGTATTGCCCAGTTATTGAGATACATCCTGACAATAAATCAATAAATCTCTACCAGGCTTAAAGTACATAGCAATTATACATTTTGCTTTGCTCAAAAAAGATATTACATGTAAACAGTAACCAAAAGACAGCAGGAGTGGCTATACTAATGTCAGGCAAAATAGACTTTAAATCAGAAAAGTTTATAATAGACAAAGAAGGATATTATATATTAACCAATAGTTCAATGATGTAAGAGAAAACAATTATAAACATTTACGTACCTAATAATGACCATCAAAATATCTAAAGCAAACACTGACAGAATTGAAGGGCAAAATGGCCAGTGGTACAATAATAGTTGGACACTTTAATATCCCACTGACAATAATGGATTGGTATATACGTAGAATACAATATTATTCACTCTTAAGAAGGAAGGAAATTCTGACATGCTAAAACATGGATGAACCTTGAAGACATTATTCTAAGTAAAATAAGCCAGTCACAAAAAGACAAATATTGTGTGATTCCATTTATATGCGATGCCTAGAGTAGTCAGATTCATAGAGACAGAAAATACAGTGCTGGTTGCCAGGGGTTGGAGAAGGAAGGAATTGGGGAGTTAATGTGTAATGGGTATAGAGTTTCACTTTTGCAAAATGAAGAGTTTTGAAGATGCATGGTGATGATTGCACAATATGATCTTAATACCACTGAATGATACACTTAAAAATGGTTAATATGGTAAATTTTATGTTATGTGTGTATTTTACCACAATAAAGAAATATGTTATTAAAAAAACACTCTGCAAAGTTTTTGGAATGTTTCTACTTAAAGACATACAAAAATAGGATAGGTCAGTCTGGGATCATTTAGAGAGAATCCTATTTGAAAGCAGGAAGTTAATAACTCCTCAAAGTACCTTTCAAATCAAGAGCTGACAAAAGATCTATATCCATATGCTTAATATTTCCACTCAATGGCTGCCAAAATATCAATATACTTATTAAAAATGTTGCCAGAGATAGATGCTGGTTAAAAATTTTTGGAGTATTTTAAAAAATAATCCCAGATCTAATCTTTTTAGAGGGGAAGAGGGAATCAGCTATTTCATTGAGTTGACTTTTATTGAAATATATGACCAAACTTCAAGCTAAAGGGCAATTGCCCCAAAATGTAGTATGGGCAGGGATGGGGGGGGGGCTTAAAAAGCAGCTAGGAGTCTTCTGCTAAATACTGAGAATAAAATTAGAAGTTTGGAGATTTTCTTTGGTGTATATGGAACCCATTTTGGTATTTGAATTACAGAAAATGCTATTTAGGGGAGGAAACCAACTTATTTTATTATAATATGAAGGACATTTTTAAAAGCATATTACATGTGGGTATTTTTGTTTTGTTTTGTTTTGTTTTTACTCCCAAGGTGATGAGGCACCCAGATCACGTGTCATCCAGCGTATATCTTTGGGCTCATCATGAGAAACTTGTCATCATCGACCAATCTGTGGCCTTTGTGGGTGGGATCGACCTGGCCTATGGAAGGTGGGATGACAATGAACACAGACTCACGGATGTGGGCAGTGTGAAGCGTGTCACCACGGGACTGTCTCTGGCTTCCCTCGTAAGTAATTCCAAACCTTTACAGAAATGCATAAAGGGGACACACCTCGTGCAAGTATGTATCATAGCGTGGCTTATTGATTGAGTGAGTGAGAGGTGGCGTATCCCTGGAGGAGAAAGGCAGGTTGGGTCAAGCAGATATTCCTGGTTTCAGATACCACCTAGTAACCCTGGAACTTTGCATCTCTTGCTCTCAGTTTCTTCTCTTGTAAGAAGAGGAAACAGATTCGATAGAGCATTTGCTATCTCATAGTCAGCTCCTTTGTTTTCCATATAAATTAAAGATTTACTTCCTATTTGAAAAAAGTTCATAAGTCCTTTGTGGCAATTGGGCTTTAAGTTGAATAAGCAGCCTTATTATACAGATAGCTGCCAAGGTTTTTGGAATATTCCTAGTTAAATGCATGTAAAAATAGGATAGGTCAATCTGAACTCATCTAGGGAATTCTATTTGAAAGCAGGAGGTTAATAACTGCTCAGACTCCCTTTTACACCAAGAGCTGCCAAAATATCTATATGCCTATCTCCATATTATTTCAACTCAAGTGGTGGCCAAAATATCAATACACTTATTAAAACATATGATGAGCTCCATCTTATTTTACTACTGATGGATATGCTGGCAACTTTTCTGGAAAAATGGAGATTGAGTGAATAGGTAATAGGGAGAAGAGTTGGCAGAAAAAGCATTGCTTAATGTTTATCAGAGGAAGAAGTTCAATAGCTAAACAGTGAATGTAACTTATGTAATTGTATTTGAGATAAAAAGATTAATTGGTATGAAATGTCAAGAGTTTGGCCTACCGAAAGAAGAACTATAATACAAAGGCACGGCTGGTATGCCTTTGGTAGTATTTAAACAGCTCCCAAGAATCCTCACTGCCCTGCGTCTGACCTCACACCTTATTGGGTGTCTGTTGCGGAGCAACTTCTATTGTGTGCTGACTTTACAACTCACCTGACTGGAATTAAAGGGCCACACTGCAGTGTGTCTTATGCAGTCTCTCTCTCTCTCTCTCTCTCTCTCTCTCTCTCTCTCTCTCTCTCTCTCTCTTTTTCTCTTCTCTTCTCTTCTCTTCTCTTCTCTTTAAAAATAATTTCCTTAGGCTGAAACATCAGAGTCTATGGAATCCTTAAGCCTCAAAGATAAAAACAAATTTACTAAAAAGCTGCCCATCCGGAAGAGTGTTGATGATACGGATTCAAAACTGAAAGGAATAGGAAAGTCCAGAAAGTTCTCCAAATTTAGCCTCTATCGGCAGCTCCAGAGGCACCACTTGCAAAGCGCGGACAGCGTCAGCAGCACTGAAAGCACCTCCAGTAAGTCCTAGTCTTTGCCCCAAGTGATCTGGACAACGCCCTGTTTCTCCATGGCCAGACACCCTATTCTTGTTTTTAAAACCTGTCTTTCTATAATGGAGTAAAATGAGCAATGCTGAAAGGTCACTAGAGCCTCTTAGTCAATATCATGCCATCTCATGGCTTTGTTGGCCTCATTTTAGAACAGATTTCTTGTTTTATTCACAGAAGTAGTTCTAACAACCATAACACATGCTTCAGATGGTAGCAGAATGACTAAGCATTTATTAAATAATGCCATGTTATAAATGAAAAAAGATAAGCATGAGGAACACTTTATAAAGTTTTCATAGAAGAAATTTCATGTCTATCCCCATCCAGCAATACATCAAGCTTATATCCTCAAACATCAGAAATTTTGCATTTATAAATTTACTGTTCTTTTTTAAACCTGTCTGAGATCCCTGTAATTTTTCTGTTGCACAGAATTTGTGACTGATTTTGTAGCCTTGCCTAGTTTTAACAGCGATCAAACCTGCTTTCCAGTTATAAAACCTGATATATGCACATATTTCTTTGTAAAAAAAAAGAACTCTCAACTTTCTCCAGGTTACTGTAATCACTGTAGAAGTCGTCAGAATTTAATCCATGGTTTAAAGCCCCACTTGAAACTCTTTCGCTCTTCCAATGATTCTGAGCAGGGGCTCGCTAGACCTAATGCTGGTAAGTGATTGTGTGTCACGGCACAACGTGCTTAGGCTTTGGCTGCTGCTGCATGAGCAGAGTGCATTTCTGGATTGGCTTTTTGTTCACACGGTGTTCACGCCACGTACGTTATTGAGAGCAAAGCACGGGAGAGTACACAAGATTCCTGTCCCCCACGAACCTACACTCCAGCACGAAGATAAAACATACCTAATGCAGTACAGTGCCTGGCGCCTGCAGTTCATGGTTTTGTATTGTAGAAGTTCTGTGGAAGGTAGGAGGACTTGTCTGTTGATGAGCCTTTAGAAAGACTTTCATGAGACGGGGACAGTGGAGTTAGGTTTGGAAGTAATTTGATTGGGCCGGTGAGGATAGGAAGGCATTGCAGGGGAAGGAGATGAGGGGAGCAAAAGTCCGGAATGGGAAAGCACCAAGTGCATCAAAATGGTAGAAAATATTGTACATCATTCGGTTGAGATGTGGTCTGTGCTGTAAGACCAGGAAGACATACAGCAGTCACATTTGGACTCCCCAACATAAATAAGGAATTGGACTTCTATTTTGTGAAGAATCTTGATGACCATTGAATGGAGGTTTCATGCTCTCAATGTGAATTCTTTGAAAATTGTCCCCTGATAACCTTTTTCAAGAAGAATCACATACTTGTAAGTTAATCAGGTCTAATCTCCGGTGGTAGGAATGAAGAGGGTTTGGCAGTGGGTCAGATACAGGGACAAGTACTCATCATAATAGATAGCAACTGTAATGCAATCACAAGCCAGTGTTTATGGTGTGCAGGCAGCCTGTCACTGCCCCACGCCCTTGTGGTGCTTGGTTGTAATAGTAGTGTTGTCTCCTTTTTACAGGTGGGGTGACTCAAGGTTAAAGGTGCAAGTGACTTGTGAAATGAAGTTCCAGTTCATCAGCCTCCCAGTGCTCATGATTCATATTTGTGATTTAGCAGAAATGTAGATTACTACACCACGACCTTTTGTTCTAGTGTCGTATTTAGGAGACAACTGAGTTAGAGCCCAGCTAACAGGGCTGGATGTGAGTCATTTGTGGCTGGCAGGAGCTAATGAACTTGATAAATGACCCTGGACGTTGAGCAGTGGCTTCCAGCATTCTTTAGTCTAGGGACCCTGTGGGGTTTTTTGTTTGCTTGTTTGTTTGTTTTTAACTGATTATATAAGAACTAAAGCTCCAATGTAACTATTAAATGAATTTGTATGGTATAAATCATCACATTGATATACATTAAAACATGGATAAGAGTTTGAGGAGACATTTTATTCATTTAACATGCAGCTTTACTTTATGCACATGTGGACTCAGGAACAGTTCACAGTGATTCCTATGTTCCACGGAGCTTCAAAGCCCTGAGACAGGGAACCTGGTGGCCTCTGGGAAGTCCAAGGAGGCAGGTCAGGGTTGAATGCAGGGGCAGATATTAAAAGTAAAGGGTTGGAAACAGGTCCAGGCAGTGCTTTGTAATTCCACGTGTGGCTTTGCTACTTTAGGACTAAAGTTGAAAATGAGATGGAGGAATGAGGTGACGAACCCTGACGTGGAGGGGTCCGAGTTCTGACGGAGCAGTTGTGTTGCTGACAGTAGGATGGGGCAAGTGGAAATGCAGATACAAGCCAGGTGCTGAACACAGTAGGCAATTCAGGCCAATGTCAGGCTGAGCAAGGTGATCTGAGGACACTGATGGGGGTGATTTTCAGGTGCTGATGGAAACATCCCTAATAAACTGGATACTTGTCTAGTGCAGCATTGTTTTATTAAGAGAGAGAGAGAGAGAGAGAGAGAGAGAGAGAAAAGTAAACAGCCTAAATATCCAAGAGTAGGGGGATGGTGAAGAACATAATGAGTGCCTATCCCCTTGAGGGAATTGTGCTCATTAAAAACTAAGTAGGGATAGACAAATAAATATACATGATTCATTTGTTTCATTAAAAAAGTATTTATTGAACTCCTATAATATGCCAGTCACTCTTCTAGGTACTAGGGATTTGGTGAACAAAACAGATGAAGTTCAGTTAACTAGTTGGTGATTAAGGATGGGAATTGTATATATAAATAATTCATCAAACACAATATATCAGGTAGTCAAAATTATCATGGAGAAAAATAGAGCAGAGAAAGGGGGAAGGGCAGAGGGGAGAAGTTACTACTTTATAGCTAGTGGTCAGGGAATTCTTCTCTAAAGAGGGGAGTTTTCAACAGAGATCAAAAGGAAGAGAAGAAAAGGGATAAGAGAAGGTCTGTGGGGAGGGCGTCCCAACCAGGAGGAATAGTGAGTGAAGGGCTGGGAGGCAAGAGGGGACTGCTGTGTTTCAGGAATGTGGCTGGAATGGAGTGGGCTAGTGGACAACGACAGCACGAAGTCAGAGAGGGCTAGGAGGTTTTGTAAGGGCTTGCAGCCCTTGAAAGGATTTTGACTTTTACAACTGAGTGAGACAGAAAGTCATCCCGTGGTCTTGAGTAAAAGACAGACAAGGTCTGACGTGCATTTTTATAGGCTCATTCTTCAGAGCAGACCGGGGTGGCCAGTAGGGACCAGGCAGGTACCAAATACATCTTAGGTGGAGCTCACAGCATTTGCTAATGCACTGCGTGTGGGATATGAGAGATGGAGAGGGCACTGTCCAATAACTACATTAACATACAAATTGAATTTTTTAATATGAAAAAAAAAGGAATTTATGTAAAAAGGGAAGCCAAAGGATAGTTGAGTTCTTCTTGCGCAGTGCTTTGCAAAGTCTGTTCCTTGGACCCTGGTGTTTCTCAGGGGCTCTGAGGAGGATACTGAGCATGTGGGCCCCTGGCCCTCCCACCTCTTTTGGTACCTGATTCAACCAGAACAGTCCTGCTTGTATTGTTTTATATATTGGAGTTCTGTGTGCATTTGTGTTGAAAAAAAAAAAAGTAAGATTCTATTAATAATAAAGGAAGTTTAAAGAGCGTAGCTCTACATGTAAATCATGTAATGACTTAAACGGATATCGACTGGTATGCGTAGGACTTGAAACCCACACTAAGCATAGAGGGACTCTTCATTAGAAATTTGAAACTGAATGTTTGCTTGTGTTAATAACTTCCTGTCTTGAGGATACGCAGTGGAGTAGCTTCTCTGCAATGTTGCTTTCACTTGTATGCAGAAAGCCGTCATGAATTGGGCATCCTAGTGAGCCTTACCAGAGGCGCATGCGAGATCGCTGTGGGTGTTTCAGTAGAAAAACTGCACCCAAATCAGTTCACCTTACATGTAATTAGCAACCATGGTAGGTTTCTGCAGTATGTATTTAAATTCAAAATCACTCAGCCATCTTCAAGGTTTTTTTTTCAAAATTATGTTGTAAGAGGGAGAATTTCAAGTTGACATTACTTTGCTTCATATGATGTTCTTTTAAAAGGACTGAATTTTACTCTTCTTATATTCAGCGATTATTTGCTGATCTTTTCCTGTTAAGCAAGATTAAATATATGGCTGGGATGGGGGGAGTCATTTTGCAGTTTAGTTGAGACAGGCATTTCAAACTCAGATATCTAAACAGGAGGGATAATGAATCGCAGGTTAAGCTATTTTTAGACTTTGTTCTCAGGGATGCAGGGTATAGGGTGTGTAAGACTTATGTTCTCTTGTCAGAGAGCTTATTATCTAATAGATAAGTGTCAGTTTAAAGTATTTTACTAACCTAGTGTCTTAGTGATTCATCAGGGGGAGAGAACCCTACTGACAAGAGTTGTCCGTGAAGCCTTCTCCATAAATGTAAACCCTGATCCACAATTCCAAAAGCCAAAAAAGTTTCAAAAACCAAAATATTTTTTAAAAATTTAACTGATGGAGGGCCCATTTTGGAACTGGCAGAAATTCAGTAGATGGAGACGAAGAATGGGAAAACCAGGCGTTCCAGGTAGATATTATATCATAAGGGACAGATACGGGAAATCCCAAAGGTATTTATTTCAGACCTAGGTGTGCAATCTAGTAAATACGTAGAGGTCTACCATTTCATGCAAAATCCTGGGTGTCATATGTGCTTCAGAAATTAAAAGATTCTGGATTTTAGAAAGGTAATATAATACCTATGCTCTATGTTATGTTTTGCGCCTTGCAGGGTTCAGGGAATACCCTGTAAGTAAATCGTTTATATTTGTGCAACACCAAATGGGATAAATAAAGATAATAACCTCATGTCATTTCAGGTCAGGTGTTGCTAACAAATGAGCTGTGGAAAAACATTTGGTTTTCCAGAGCTTTGGGGTTTTGGAATTGTGGTTAAAGGTTAATCAATGTGTGTAGATTGGGCTGATGGGATATATTTGTACCAATATGGAGGGCCTTGAAAGTCAGGGCCTTGAGACATTGAACTTCATCAACTAAATGTTGGCAAATCTCTGGGGGTTAGGGGGTGGAGGTAGGATTTGGAAGGGAAAGGTATAGGGCAAGTGGAGGGGTTAAGGGTTTTACTAAGTTACACCAGAGTCACAACACAGGGAGCCTGGCTGGCTTGTTTCAGGGGGCCTGAGAGTGAAGTGAATGGGACAGACTTTCTCCTAAGGAACCATCAGCAGAATTTCAATAGGATTTGGGAAGTGGTGATGGAGAGATGGGTAGAGGAGACAGTGAAGAGAGAGGAGCCAAAGGTGATGCTGAGGTTTGAACTTGAGTAACTATAAACAGGAAGCAGAAATCTCACGGAAAGACTTGGTTTTGTGGGGATGCTAATGCTTCTAGTGTTACACGTGATTTTAAAGTTCTGGTGGCACAATTAGGTAGACAAGGTCAAGTGAGGCACTAGAAGTGGCTGTAGAGCCAAGCCCAAAAGAGAAGCCAGGGCTAGAGGGGCCCACTTAAGAGAAAGTTGGGGAAAACCTTGTTAGGGAGAAGGAGTGAGATAAGATCCAGAGGATGAGTTGGAGTAATGGTGGGGGAATGCAGCCTCGGAAGCCAAGAGATGAGAGAAAAAGGAAGACATGCCAAAGCCAGAAGTCACTGGGGGAGGGGCAGGAGGACGTCCTTTCCATGAACATCAGCAGCCAGAGTCTGGGCCACTGAGAAATGAGGATTGCAGAAAACGGGCATGAAAAACCTGTACCGAAAGATAAGGCAGGTGCAGTTCTGAAATCCATTGTGAGCCAGATTACAGACTGGTGAGAACTCCCCAGGACAGTATTGCTGGTCTAAAATGCCCTCTGTTTTTATTTTATTTATTTTATTTTTTTTAAAGATTTTTATTGGGGAATTGGGGGAAGGGGAACAGACAAGTTGCTATCCTTTTGTTCTTAAGTCTAGAGGGCAGGGTCACTGGCCCTCATATGTGGGATCCAAACCAGGGCCCTCTGGCATCCCAAGCCAGCTCTTAAACAACGCGCCACTCGGCCGGCCCAAAAATGCCCCCTGTTTTTATATAGGTGCTCGTACGATTCGTAATCTCAGCAACGCGGGGTATTTGGCTCTTTTGCCTTAATATTTTATTTGTTCCTAAGAGGACCTTGATTTTTTTTTTTTTGGAATAGTTAGGCTGACTAAATGCAAAAAACAGATTTCAATTAGGAGCAGGTTGAATGCAATTAGTAACAAGATAATTTTCTAAGACTAAGAATTTCCTTGGTTTTGTTTTTCTTACCGTAAGTGATTGTTAAGTAGACATTAATTTTTGAACAAGTGGATGTGTATATATGCAAAACTTTAGCTTAGAGTTTCTCAATTGACAAAAACAAATTTTATATATACTGTATATACATATATATTTTTTTCAGTTTGGAATTTGACCCATTACTTATTGTATTCTTTGTCCCTTTTTATCTTTCTTTTCCTTTTTTAAACAAAGTGCTGGGCTTACTAAAGAGCCGACAGATGAGCAAACAGACCTAACAGTACTTTGTCGTCTCAGTCCTATAGAGCAGGAAAATAAATTACTGGGAGAAGTCAATAGAATTTTATCTTTCACATTTAGTTTTGTTAATCTTCAGCACTGTAAGACATTTTCCTTTAATAGAAAATTTTAATAACCTTCAAAGATTATTCAGTTTGACATAGAATACTAATAGTGTGGGGAGGTAATTGTTTAGGAACTTTCGCTCTGCAAATACTTATTGATTGCCTGTTGACCTCCAGGCCCTACACCAGGAGGTGATGGGAAGCACTCCCCACTCCCGAACCGTTTCTATTGTAGACTAGTGACAGCAGGGAGGGAGCATCCTTACAAAATGGTTCTACAGCAGTGCCAGTGACAACCTGTCTCTGCTGGGACCTGGGAGGTGTCTCTAGGGCAGGTCACCGCTAATGTGGCTCTTGAAGGATGATGAGGAGATCAGGCTGAGGGACGGAAGAGCATTCCAGGCAGAAGGAGTAATGTGACAACTACACAGAGAGGACAGACCAGGCCTGACCAAACACAGTGAGAAATGTGGTGCACATGGGGCCTGGGTTGTATGGGGAAGACCAAGGACCAGAGAGAGAGAGATTGACACCAGTTTGGGATGTCTATATACACTGAGCCCTTAGGATTGGACCCCCTGTAGGCAGAAGGTGATCCTAGAAAGCTTTTAAGCAAGGAGTCTGCATTTTTGAAAGACAATTCTGGGACAGTGTGGTGGTAGAGGGACCAGTTCAGTATTCTCACTGGCTACTGCATGTGGCACTATTTATTCATTCAACAAATACTTTTGCATCCGATGTCTATTTGTTAAGTGCTTCTTTTGTGCCAAGCGCTGCATTTGTGGTTTGTAATTCTGCTGGTCTTCCTGCTTAGTTGTCTCTATGGTCAATGTAGCCCATACACATACAAATGATTTAAGTCAAAGTATTTACCCATGAGTAGAGCTGTCACAGTAAAGCTCTCTGTGAAATGTTGTAGTATGTGGCTGCTTTGCGCCCATATAGTCATATGCTTCGGTCTGTTGTTGCAATAATGTTTCTGGATGTCATTTATAATTTTAGGAATATAGAATGTAAGAGCCCCAAAGATCTTAGATGTCATGTAGGCCAAATTCTTCCTTTCACACATAAAGGATTTCTGACCCAAAATGGTGAAGTTCAGTGTCACTTAGCTGGCCAATCCCAGGGCTGCAATGTTGGCTGCCTACAAATTTGAGATTCTTTCTTTTTGAGAATCAGCAAACAAGAATTAGGTATTAGTTGTTCGTTATATTGGTTGAGGAAAGAGAAAGGCACGCCTTCTTTCTGGCCTCTACACCTCATGTTTCTATGCCTGACCTGGCTTTACTGCTCCCTCATAGGCCCTCCTAGTAAGTTCTTTATTCACAGTTAACTCTGTAATCCATTCTCCCAGTGATCTGGCGGATGGTAAGAATAGGAATGTTGAATTTCATTGTCACATAATGAACCTGGCTATAGCCCCAACTGCCCACTAATAAAAACTTGAGAGAACGTTGTCAGTCCATAGCCGCAGATAGCATAGGCATAGGCTGCCCTAATTTTGAACCTTAACAAGAAAAGTGAAGAGGTCTCTAGGTGTTTCACGAATGAGCCTCCTTCCCTGGGGCTCACCTGAACCACAGTCTCTGAGTGAGTCTTGCTGTGTTCACAGACATGGGCTCCATCCGCAGTTTGCACACAGGCGTGGGAGAGCTGCATGGGGAAACCAGGTTCTGGCACGGGAAGGACTACTGCAACTTCGTCTTCAAAGACTGGGTTCAGCTTGATAAGCCTTTTGCTGGTGAGTACCATGGTAGTGGGTGGCTACTTATAGTTAGTCTTTTACTTGTCAACATCCCAACAAGTATGCGAGTGCATGATCTAATATCTTTTGTTTTCCTTTGTTTTGTTTTGAATATTTGCTAAAGCTTTGAAGACTATGATTCAGTCATATAATTAAGGATTTCTGGTAGTTATCGTAAGAAAAGAACATTGAAATAGAGCTTTGTTTGAAACCTCCAGGTTTTATATAGGCATATATTTGGGGTAATAATCTGTAACTCTGTAAAAGATGCTACCATTCCTTTGATCATCAATTCTACTTAACATCTTCATTTTCTGTCATTAAAATGACACATTTTCAGATTATCGCGGTGCTTCTAGGTGTAAGAGGAGATAGAGATGGCACTGCTTATATAGCCTGGCATTATTTCAATAGGATAAAAAAGAAAAGTAATATCAAGTACACAACCTTAGATCATTTGTCCCAATTCGCATCTTGCCTTGTCTAGTGATTATCTAATACTAATAAGTGCAACGGAAACATGGGGACCGGGGGCGGGGGGGGGGGGAGGCGTGCATGAGGGACTGGGTTCCTCAATGTGAGCTCTAGCTCTGCTTCCCTTGGTTATGAAGATACTGTTCCACCCAAGCCAAGAAATATACATCTAGTGAACATTACCATGTTTCCTTTGACTTATCATAGTTGGGGTCAGCGCTGGGGTCAGAAGGCTTCTGTCCCTGGCACAGAAGTTAGTGATGATCCTTGCCTGGGGCACCTGGGCAGATTTCATTGACAGGTACACCACTCCCCGGATGCCATGGCATGACATTGCCTCTGTGGTCCATGGGAAGGCAGCTCGGGACGTGGCGCGTCACTTCATCCAGCGCTGGAACTTCACAAAGGTACATGGATTGTAGTATTATGATTCAGTCCACGTAAAGGGAGACGGGTCTGGAAGAAAAGAAACGTAGAGAAGTGGCAAGAAGGGGACGCGGTGGCCATAGCTGTGTCATTCATCTGCTGTTGGGTGCCTGGTTGTCAGAGCGCCAGGGCCTCTGGGCAAAAGAAAAAGAAAATGCCCCTGAGCTTTTATGCGAGAGATGATTCAGAGCACAGAGGGGTCGATGCTACTATCACAGCCAGTGGTTGGATGCTCGGTGCTGTGATGAAGCATCTGGCCTGGGCTGATAGTCACCTGGAGGGCTATTGGAGGAGGGTGGGGGCCTTGTTTAGTGGAGAGAGCTCGGACTTTGAAGTCCTTCCAGTCTTGGCATTGCACTGGGTTCATACTGGTAGAGGCTTCTGGCTGAGCACAGTGAGCAGGATGAGAAGAGGCAGCCATCTTTCTGTTCTCTGGATTGGGTCTTCTGTAGTACGCCTTTGTTACTCTTAAGAATTTGATCTAATATTCATAAGTTAAATACCTATCATCCAGGTGTTATTAAGTTTCCATTTTATTTATGTTAAATGATGAGGTATTATGCTCCCTGATAATTTGGAGAAAGACTGAGTTTTATCAACAACTTAGAGTCTCAACATACTTTACATTTACATGGCATTATAAACAGTGGCAGTTCTTAGAAATAATGGAAATATCTTTAATAAAAATTTAGGAGGCATGAGTGAATAAACAGAGTAATATTACCTTTAACCTACTAGACAAGCAAAGATAAAAAAGCACTGCTAATACCTGCAATAGGGCTTGGGTTTTTTTTTTTTTAAATTGGGGAATTGGAGGAGGGGAACAGTGTTGGGGAATTGGGGAGGGGGACCAGCCAAGTTGTTGTTCTTCAATTTTCGTTGTGGAGGGCGCCAGCCGCCATCTGGCTGCCCGTTGGCAGTTCATGGCCTCTAAGCTCAAGGTGCTGTGTTACAATCTTAGTCGCGGGTGGGCATAGCCACCATCCCATGCGGGAGTCGAACCAGCAGCCTTGTTGTTAAGAGCGCACACTCTATCCACTGAGCCATTCGGGCGGCAGCTCAGCTCAAGGTACCCAGTTCAGTCTTAGTTGTGGGCGGGCATAGCCCACCTTTGAACAGGCAGTCTTGTTGTTAGGAGCACATGCTCTCACCAGCTGAGCCATCCTGCCACCTGTTGGCAGCTCAGCTCAGGCGCAGAGTCACGGGCCCATGTGGGAATCGAACTGGTGGCCCTGTTGTACAGAGCTCACGCTCTTAAGCTAACTCTTAACCAACTGAGCCACTTGGCCGGCCCAGATTTGGGATTTTTTATCTTCTGGGAGGTAAAATTGGTACAACACCAAAAAGCTTTTTAAAAAGTATACAGCCTTTGACTCAGAAAATCTTTTTCTGGTTTTAAAGAAGTAATCCAATAAAGTAACTTATTTTGACATTGCTTTCAATAATTCAAATAAAATAATAAATAACTGAAATGTTCACTAATAGGAATTTTTTAAACAAATTATGATCTTCCATACCATTTTACTGTGAAGTTATTAAAAATGATATATGCTGCTATATTGCTATGGCAAGATATCTACAACATAGTAAAAAAATCAGTTTACAAAACAATAATTCCATTTTTGTAATTATATGCCTCTATAACTCTAGATTATATTTAAGCTTTCTTTAAAAAAATAAAGCAATACATATTCCCTACAAAAGGTGAAAGAAGGAAAAACGGAGTTCTCTGTCTGGGAAATAGAAAGAAAATAATGATTATCTATTGCCTCTTCACCTACAAACATCCACTGTTAACAATTTTTTTTTCTATTTCAAATGAACTTGAATTTCTTTTGTAATCACAAAGTAAGGAAGAATGGAACTGTTTTCTCATTTAAATCTTTTTTTTTACCTGTTTTCCTTTATTTTAGATTATGAAATCAAAATATCGGTCCCTTTCTTATCCTTTTCTGCTTCCAAAATCTCAAACAACAGCCCATGAATTGAAATATCAGGTGCCTGGGTCCGTCCGTGCTAACGTACAGGTCAGTCTGGCTTTCTTTTTCACAAAGTGCTACTGGGTAAAATGACTGTTACTGGAGTAAATGCCTATTACACTGGCTTCACATTTTTCAATAAGGATAACTCCGAGGGAAATTTGAATGGACCTTTTAAAATTTAGTATTATATTTCCTGTTTAAAATGTATTCAATTTTTTAAAAACTCTTTTATAAATATAATCAAAGCATACCCTTAAAAAAGACCAGTCAAGGAAAAGCTTGTCTTTTAATTCCTTTTGAAGTGACTCGAGCAACATGATCCACAATAAACCAGGGGACTGATACTGGTTAAGCACCAAGAATGTGGCGGAAACTTTGCATCTAGGAAGCTAGTTATAATTCCGTCTAATTTTAATTCCTAACTAACCAAATGCCTTTTAAAGGGTCTTTTAGTTGAGAAAGGAATTTGCTTAATAGAGTCACAGAATTTTGCTATATCCAGCTAAACCATCTCAAATTACAAAGATGAGAATTAAGACCCAGTGGGACTATGAGACTTGTCCAGGGCACCTAACTAGGCATCGCAGAGCTTGAAATCCTACTCTGGTCCATTGTTAGTCGATCTGCTCCCTCTGCCAATTCCAGCTCAAATATCCTGAGATCATGCAAGGACAGAACTGGGATGGGGCACTTCTGGCATTGCCTTTTGTTCAAAGTTGTCACTGTCAGCATCAAAAGTATTGTTTAAATAAAGATCCAGGAGTCTGTTACTGACATCACTAATATTGATTTACATAATTTGGACATGGATTCTAGGCAATATGATGATATAAATGAAATGCCTAATTCAGTTACTTTATACTATGTGCCAGTAGAGTTGTGTGTGTATAAGAAATAAAAAGACATTTCAGACCATAAATCAAAAAATAGAACAATCAGAAAGATAAACCACTTAAGATAAATACCTATAGCAAATACTTAGTCTTCCAGGCTAAACGAGACAACTAATTTAAACTTAGAGGCATATATATATATATATGAATTCATGTAAGTTAATATTTTATGAACATGCTTAATTTTATTTTACTGGAAGGGAAAAACTGCCCATGATGTAAGATAAAATAAGAGAGTTAATATTAAAAAACAAGAGAATTTAAGATTTAAGATAGCATTAAAATTGACTGAATGATCAACTTATTCAAGTTAGCAGATACTAATTAAGCATCTGTTGAAAAGGCATTGCTGGGAATGGTACATTTTTATGATCAGCAAAGAACGTTTTATCCATGTTGCTATCTGTATGTCTTCTAATGCCTGTTGGTGAAGCCCTGTTTTATATATTTTCACCCAGCCACTCTGGTAAGGCAGATAGATATTCTGCATGTCCACGCTACAAAATGTCTCCCTTGATTCGCCTTCTCTGCATCACTGGATGTTGTTGTGTTAGAGATCGGGCTAGATCAGAGATCTCTCCTGTATGCGCACGTGTTCATCCTTGATACGCTCATGTGGGCTGGACTCAGGAACTTACAATGCCAATTAATTTGAAAGGATGTTTACCAAGACTCACTCATTAATTCTTTTATTCAATCAACATTTGTTTATTAAGTGCCATTTGTTTGCCCAGTGAAGTCATCAAAGCACACTTGGATGCCAAGGAGACAGAAAAGGAGTTCTCTACCTCGGAAAACAGTTAACCGGGGGGAGAGAAAGCTGTGATGTTAAAAGAATTCAGTTAGCACTACAAGGTGTGGTCTGGGACTAAATGCCAGTGTGAAAGTGTGGACCAGCACGCTGTGAGAGCTCGGCAAATGAGAGGGAGAGAACTAGGTGTCCTCGCTAAGGAAGAAGCTTGCGTGGTCAGGCGATGGTGGAACAGCTGCAGCAAACCATTTGTTCTTGAAGAAATGGTAGATGAAGTTTTGACCTCTATGGGCATAGAGTGCTGGCCTGGTTCATTTAGACCTGATTTGGGAGGTGTTAGTGAAATCTGGAACTTTTTTTCTTTCATCCAGCAAGAAGTGTGATAGATGGATGTTTTATAAAGATTAACCTAGATCAGAGTTCCTCAAACTGAGTTTTGCCTATAAAATGCTAATAGCTATTGTACAGAGAAAGATTCCCATGGACAGAAACATTTTTGCAGAAAATAGAATTTCTTGGTGCCTTTGTTATGCTGATGTGTATCATGAACTCATTAAGAGTGAATATGCTGAGAATTTCCCAAGCTTAAATGATGAGGATCTCTCATTTTGTCACATGTCTGTTTGCACCTCTCTGAACAAACACACTTTGGAACCTAAAGCTTATCCATATGAAGAACTTATTAGACTAGAGAAAGAACAAAAGCCAGGAGACCAGTAAAGAGGCTGTTACAGTAATTCTAGCATATACTAATTTTGTATTTGTAAATGAGTATTCTTTTCCTTAACGTGGATTCCCTTGCAATTTGAAAAGTGTTAGCCCTCTCAAAACCTGTATCTCTACTGGTTGCCAGTTGATGTTCTTCAGAACTGCTGAAATAACTCCAGTTGTGAAAGCAGTGGGGAAAGCCAGGCAATGCATCCTTTTAAAGAAGGAAAGTCTGAGATGAACAGAAACTGAAAAGAGAAAAGAAGTCTGTTTCATTTCTCCCTTTTGGTAAAGTTCTGACCATGGTATTGTTTCACTTCGCATTATTTATTGGCTCTAGACATTATCCATCTCGTTCTGGACATTACTGTTTTCAAGTCATGAATATATAGTGCTTAGAGGGTGAAAGCAATAATCTGGCCCAATCCCTGGTTTTCTAGAGAATCCAGAGGGAGGCGCATGGGGAGCTAGGACCTGCCTATGTAAGCTACTTAATTTTTAAAGGGTTTATTGTCGTATTTTCAAGTCATCCTCTCAGCTATGATGTGCAATAGTCAAATAACTATAACATGTCTTGTTTGAGAAATTTAATAAAATTCCTTCTTAGGTTTATTCTTTTTAACACAGATTTTAACATAATTTTTAACATAGTTTATTCATAACATAACTTAGAGACCATAAGCTCCATTAACTGAAAAGTGGCAATATAATGTAGCAAGGGAAAGAGGCAGATTCTAGAGTCAGCTTTGCTACATACTAGCTGTGTAACCTTGGGAAACTTACTTCACCTCTCTGAATGCATTTCCTTCATTTGTAAAACAGGTATCGTAATAGTATATGTCCATAGCATGATGATGGTTAAATAAATTAGTCCATGCAAAACACTTAGAAGGGTGCACCAGTTTAACGTATATCAATATTAGCTACAGCCTTCAAGCTTCCCTAGTGTTTTTAGAAGTTTGTAACAAAGAAGTTGACATTTCTCAGGATGGCTCACCAGGCTAGTTCTGGATACAAAATCTTTATACCATATACTATTTATTGAAATGGCAAAAAAGAACATTTCTTAAAATTGATAATAAAGGACATTCATGTTATTCTTTCATCTGCAGAAGGAAACCTAATTATTTAATATTTTTAATATAAAGACATTGAGTCCAGTCATCTTTGGTCACATACTGCTGGGAATTCCACACCAGCCATTGTGCACAGCTGTTGCGAAGGCTGACACAGCCAGCCAAGGAGACGAGAGCTGTGGCTGATACAAAGGAGGCCAGCCCCCACCAACAGGAATTTCTGCTTTTCAGAAAGTAATCCAAACTTGAGAGTGTACTTTAGCATTTTCTACTGACACTTTTAAAATAATCTTGGGTGTTTCCCCACAGTGCTGGGCATTCTCAGAAGTCTTCCAAGAGCACTCAGAAAAGTTATAGCAGCATAACGATTGCATTGTTCTGTACATCTGAAACTAACAATAAAAAAAAAAGTTATAGCAGGAGAATGTGTGGGGGCGGGTTTGGAGGAAATATACACAGAGTATATTGAAAAACTTTTCTTCCCTAAAAAGAACAAACTAGCTTCTTGAATGCCATCATTACCACTTAAGAGAAATGACCTAGACAGAGGTCACTTGACATGCCTGTTAAAGTAAAAGAAGATTACTGATGCCAAATTAGCATCAATTTAGAATCCAAACATGGGAATAATCCTTTTTATTACATTGGTCAGCTAATAGTAGAAAAGCCATTCCTTAGAAAATCATGGCTGAGAAGGCCTACCAAATTAAGGGAAATAATTCCACTGAAGTCTTGTCTTCAATCTCTCTATTAAAAAAGAAAAGAAAATATACAGGCAACTGTGAATGACATTTAAATTATACTACTGGAAAAACTTGTTCCCAAGCTTGGGATAAATGTCCACATGACATGCCAAAGGACACCAGTGTAGGAATCCGTGTAGATTTCAAAGGACAGCAAAATGTTTTGTACTGTGATAGGAAAAAGAAAGCCACTTAGTTTATCCCTAAGGCAGTTTCTTTCCATGGAAGCTGTTTTCCATTAATGGACCAGGTCTTCGTCCAGTATCACAGCCAAGTGTGCTCCGGTGGGCCCTCTCTGGCTGAAGCCACACGAGTGAGAATGCTTGCTCTGTGCCCCGCACTGCACTATTTTTTTGTGGATTACCTCATTTAATATGCACCAATTTATAAATAAGGCCCCTTTGGGACCCCTTATTGTTACAGATGAGGAAACAAGGACTTTGCAAGGTTAAAATAACCTTGAGTAAGTGGTGGGGATGAGACTGGATTCCAAGCGGCCTGCGTCCAGCACCTGAGGTCGTAACTGTTCAGCAGACTGTTTTGAATAAGACCCAGGATGGTTGCAACCACCAGAGGCTCTAGCCAGGCACAGTGGCTGTCAGGAGTGCCTTTGGTATCATCTTCTGTTGCCACACCCCCAAATCCATCCTCAGCAGCCTTTCTGAATCTTTCTAGCTTCCTAGAGCCCTTCACTATACTTTTTTTTTCCTAGGACGTCACGCCCCTTAAGACTTATTCTTCAAAAATTGTATCTTCTCCCTCTCCTTCAGCCTTAAGGTTAACTTTTGTCCCCTTTTGTACAGTCAAAAGGATGACGTTATTAGAAAAATTTGCACGCTGTGGTGTGGATGACACTCAGCTACAGAAAACTGCTTATTAGAAGGAGCGTGACAGTATGTGGGAGATTCCTGAACAGAATCTGCTTCTTGGTGCTCCTTACCTGCTGTGCTCCTCCATTCAGACTGGCAGACGACGGCCCAACAATTTGAGCCCTTCCCTTCTCTCCCCAGCCCATGCATGCCATTTGAGCTTCCACACAGATGCCAACTTCTGCAGGAAAGAAACATAAAAGCTGCTTTTGTCTTCACAGTCTTTGTTCCCTGACTGACTTGGGAGCTTAGGGAAATACAAAGGAATTAAGATATATGCTGGATTTATTGGGAATTCAAGCATTATAGTATGAGAAAACGCACTTGGGACACATACTAAGCAAGTTTTGAAAGTTTTCTTTCAAGAAGAGCTTTCTGAATTTCAATCCATATATTCAACTTGGGTATGCTGTATGTTAGGGCCCAAGAGATGGCTATCTTTTAAGTTAAAGAATAGGACACAGTTCAAGGAAGATGACTGGTTCTAGTTACCACTTTGAGGCTAAAACATAAAATGAGAAATATGCCCTTTTTATATACTTTAAAAATGTGTATTCAAACTCTAGTTTTGAAAAGTGTGGGTTAGATTTGGTACTCAGTATACTTGGGGTACCAAGGTAAGCCACATTTCTGTGTGCATAAGGGGGCATTTGAGGCTGGTCTTGGTTACCCTAGTTTAAAACAGAAATTCAAGACAAGTTGTTTAGGCCAGTTAAGAAAAAGGAGAGAGTAAATCTTAAATTTAAAACAAAAGAAAGTCAATTAAATGTGTTTACCATCTTTGGCTGTTTACAAACTTTCTAGACCATCAAGCATTTAAAGCAGTTGATTTGTACATCACCTCCGGGTTCTGTGGTTCAGGGTGGAGGCAGGGTAAAAGGCAAATTTATATA
>NW_017731934.1:952108-958180 GCF_001890085.2 Hipposideros armiger
ATGTTCACCTGACAAAATTAAATAAAATGCTTTGAGGGGAGCTATTTTGTAATAAATACCTCATTGAAGAAAGAAATAACATTTTGAAGATGACAATCAATTTTAGTAAGTATTAGGTTTGAATTTCAGTAGTCTTATAGATACAACTTTTTGAAGTTATGGATTAGAGCAAGAATTATACCTGATCTTTTATATAAAACAGATGTAAAACTGATTCTGTATTGGATCACTTTTTATATTCCTAATATGAATGGGCCATTCTTTTATTTTCAATTTTTGTTGACTTCATGAAGAACAGCTTTAACATTAATTTCAAGTCAGAAATAACAAATCTATTTTAGATTCTAATGTGATGTTCTGCTGTTCCTTAAGGAGAGTCCTTAAGTATTTATTGAGCACCTACCATATCCCCAACATTGTACTGCACTACTAGTTAGAGTGCTGAAAAAAGTGACATCCAATGGTTTCTTAGTGTTAAAAAAGCCTCCCATGTCATCTGGCCCACTCTCCCACACACAGTCAGTCCTCTCAGCAGTGTCACTGACATGATCTGCCGCCGCTCAAACCATCCTCTATTATACTTGTTAATAACAGCAAACACACAGCACCTACTAGATGCTGGGCCTCCTTCTGCACACTCCACAGGAGTCTATTTATTCTTCTACAACCCTATAGAGTAGATACTCCATGTTATAGAGCAGAAATCTGAGGCACAAAGAGGTTAAGAGAGCCGACCAGGATCAAAGCCTCTAAGTGGTTCAGCTAAGCTATGGACCTAGGCCATCCCACTCTGCGTCTGTCCATGTATTTAACATATACTCAGGTGTCTGAGTCGGAAGCTCTTACTGTAATCAGGTAGGAGCAGGTGAGTGTCTGAAATGAGGGAGGCAGTATGAGTGAGAAAGGTGAGAGATGAAGTGACGCCAAGGATCAGACAGCCAATTAAAGGCAGAAGCAAGCTTAGATGACTAACTGAATCTATTTGTCTTTTAGAATGTATTAGTCTGAACAATATCTATTTGGAGGAAAAGAATTAATCACATTATCAAGTCAGAGCTAGAGTGGCCATATCACATGGTTCACACCAGGACACTTTTGGGAGTAACAGTGGTACTATTAATACACACACCAGAGCAACAGTCATCCTGGTGTAATTGTGGAACTATCAAGGAAAAAGAGTACAGATGATCACCCTACTCATAGCCACCAGAAGAGGTACTCCTGAAATACTCTTGATAGAAACACCTCATGAATGAAAATTATCCTGGGTGGAAGATTCCATATTCAGGACTTGATTTCCAGCTGGGCCCCTTTGTTATGGAGTATGTCCAAGGACCAGTTCCCCAACCAACCATGACACTCAAGCCACTGTAATCATTCAGTTGTATTAAAGAAAAAAAGCATTGACTTCATTGCATTAATACATCTGGTGTCTTCTGTTTGCTCATGTCTGGTTGCTGTCTTGTAGTTGCTCCGCTCTGCTGCTGATTGGTCTGCTGGTATAAAGTACTATGAAGAGTCCATCCACACCGCTTACGTCAATGTGATAGAGAACAGCAAGCACTTTATCTATATAGAAGTAAGTCTTGTTTGTATAAATTCATATGACAGCCTGCCTTCCCATAAATGCCATACAGAGACTGCAAGGTCCCTAAACTCAGGACCTCCTGTATTAGTAAGTGTATGTTGAGATCTGAAGAGGCCTTGGGTCACCTGAATTTTGACTTCCCCAGCATACCTGACATTTACGTGGCATTGTCATCAACTCGGGACTCTAATAGGAGTCTCCCCAAATCTTTATTAAGATGTATCAACTCATTGTCATACTGTTAGCCAGAATACCCCGACATGGATGTGTAAGTTTAGGCTTGGCCTGAGCTGAAGGGTGTGTGAGGCGTGGGCTGCTTCAGTGGAGCACACACAGAGGTAAGATGCTAAAATAGAGACCACTGGACGCCAATTTGGGGATGTCGGAGTAGGGAGAGTGTGGGGAAAGGAATGTGGAAAAAGAAGATTTAAGAATATTGAGGGCAGGTACCACCTTCTTCAATTCTGTATGAATGATTATTCATTTTAAAGCTTTGTTACAGACCCTGGAGTTTGTGTTCAGAGAATAGGAGAAAATCTAGCGACACTGGATTTACTTTGGGAACCTTAATTGCATTAAAGGGTAGATCTAAGCTACCTCAAAGCACTTGGAAAATCCTGAAAAAATAAAAGTCATGACAATGCAAAAATAAATCAGAACACATCTCCCTTATTTATTTCAGTCTTTTCCATTGAATTTTTTTAAATATGTGGAGGAAGATGGAGTGGCCGGAGAAAATCATTCTAGCCCTGTTTTCCTTCCCCTTGAGTCCTGGCCCTCTCCCTTTCCCCACAGTGACAACTCATTACAGGCTAGTAGGAAAGAATTGGAGCCTTATTTATTTCACAGGCTTGGAGAAAGAGAAGTCCAATTAAAAATACGAGTAGGCTAAATGCAGTGTGATATACTGGATGGGCTCATGCAACAGACAAAGGACATTAGTGGAAAAATTAGTGAACGCTGAATGAAGTCCAGAGTTTAGTAATACTGATATGATTCGCATTATTATTTTCAATAACTATGCCATAATAATGTGAGATGTTAACAATTGGCTCACCTATGACCCAGAATCCCTTTGCTTTATCTCTTTTTGATAGACAGCTTTTGTTATTAATGCTACCCCAGTAGTAAATGAGGTCCCTAATGCCATGTCAATACACATGCCTGTGGACAGTAACCTGAAGACATGGCTATTACCGCTGGTGAGTTAAGTGGTCAGCATTCACTCTTCTTCCCCCCAAAAAAGAAGTCAAGGACATGACATGTGGCCAGTGTGTGTTACAGCTGCCGAGGATTGTTCAACTTCTTTGTTATATGAATTCAGAAAAACAAACATGGTTTGGTTGCCACTGAGGTTTGGATTGTTTGGTTGAAATACATTCTCAAAAGAGTTTCAACCCAATGTCTTATTGTAAGTTTGTCTTCTGAAAGCAGCTTACAGATGTAGGCACTTAAGTGTAAAAATGTATATAGTAATAAACATGATAATGTTGCAAAGGGATGATAATCATATATTAACTTTTGCTTATATATCTCTTTAAGGTGATTAGCAAAGGTTACTTTGTGGTGTATATACTTATAAATTATAGGTGTATTATAACAATGTGTACAACTAGAACATGCAATAGGGATAATATTTGTATCTAATTGTTAACATTTCTTTATGCAGCAGCTAAATCTTTTATACCATTATGATAATAATGTTGTATCCTTGATTTTTAGTAGCAGTGTTAAAGAATGTTTTATAGATGCATGAATAGTGGGAGCACTTAAAAAAGAAATGAAGTATTTCTCTTTCCATTTTATATATATATATATATATATATATATATATATATATATATATATATATATATATATATATATATATCTCATACACAATAGATTTGAAGCTACTTAAAATGGAAATTCAGGAATAATAGGAGACCCAAACAACTGAGATAAGGCCAAAGCAGACACTAGCCAACGATGGAGAAAGGGTGGAGAAAATTAAACCAGGATTCTGCTATCTACACTGTTAAACAAGTGAACTTAGCATGAGATACAATGTTTGCCAATGTAGAATTTTTAATCATAAGCATTTACACAATGTGTGGATCTGAAAAAAATTGATTTTCCTATTGATTAAATTGGGAATGTTCCTATCATTCTAAGAATGTAATCTACAAGGAACTTGCATGATGAAATAATGGCTTAGCCTTGCCCTTCACTAAGATTCATGAGATCCAGAGCGAGATGAGGCTTCTTTTATTCTCAGTGTCATTTACTTTCCTAAGGTGATTTCGGGGTTCAGGACATGTCTGCTGTGTGAAACACCTTTTAAAAATATCAAAGTAGATTTTCTTATATGCCACATTTTTCCTTGTTTGCATACTGCTAAGGTAAGATAGACTTATGCGATTATCCCATTTATTTCTCATAGAACCAGTTTTTTATAAGCTGCTCTGATGACAAGGTTGTGTTCAATAAGATAGGCGACGCCATTGCCCAGAGGATACTGAAAGCTCACAGGTAAGTTTTTGGCATTTTGGTAGGAGTTGTGACTGCAGATATTCTTGTATTTACTGCGGAAATGACTTTTGAAGGCCCACTTTTTAAATACTGCCCTTTTCTAGCAGGCATGAATTGGTTCAGCTAGCAGTAGGTTCCTTAAATCTGAGTCAGTTGCTGAGAATTTTTTAGTCCTTTTTTGAGGGAATCTGAGTTCTTCCAGGGCACAGTCATTTTTTCCTGGCCAGTCTCTTTCCCATGCAGATTAGTAATTTGATTTACTTAATGGCAGACAGTGAGTTGTGTTCACTTAAAAATCAAAGCAAAATTGTAATAGTTTTTTTCCACGAGCTATATTTAAATTCTTATTACCATCTGTCTTATTTTTTCAGCTCATGAGATTATTTTTTTAAGAACGCTTTTTTAAAGATAAAATTCACATACCATACAATCTACCCACTTGAAGTGTACAATTCAGTGACTTCTAGTATAGTCACAGAGCTGTGCACCTAATCAATTTTAGAACATTTTCATCATACCCGAAAGAAGCCCTATACCTTACTCACTACCCTCTCTTCCTTTAGCCCCTGGCAACCACTACTCTACTTCCTTTTCTGTAGATATGCCTAGTCTGGGCATTTCATATAAATAGAATCACACAGTGTGTGTTCTTTTGTGGCTGACTTTTTTCACTTTATATTCTCAACGTTCATCTATGTTATAGAATGTACCAGTATTTCATCTGTTTTCATTGTCAGGTAATATTCTGTTATCTGACTATGCTACATTTTATTTATCCATTCATCAGGTGGTAGATATTTGGGTTCTTTCCCCTTTTAGGCTATATGAATAATGCTGCTATAAACATTCTATACTAGTTTTTGTGCAGACATTTTTATTACTCTAAGGCTGGAATTGCTGGGTCATATGGTAACTTTGTTTAACATTTGGAGCACCAGGATGTTTTCCAAAGCAGCTATACCATTTTACACTCCCGTAGTGTATGAGGGCTTCATTCAGTTTCTCTATATTGTTGCCAATACTTATCTTTTTTATTATAGCCATCCTAATAGGTGTGAAATGGTATCTCATTGTGGTTTTGATTTGAATTTCCCTAATGACTCATGATATTGAGTATTTTTTCTGTTTCTTTATTAGTCATTCATGTGTTATCTTTGGGAAAATGTCCATTCAAATGCCCTGCCCATTTTTAAATTGGGATGTCTTTTTATTGTTGAATTGTAAGAGTTCTTTATATATTCTGGAAACAAGTCCATATCAGATTTATGATTTGCAAATATTTTCTCCCATTCAGTGTGTTTTCTTTTTTCTTTCTTGATAGTGTCCTTTGAAAGACAAAAGTTTTCAATTTTGGTAAAATCCAGTGTATCTGTTTTTTTCTTTTATTGCTTGCTCTTTGGTGTCATAGCTATAAAACCGCTGCTTAATCCAACATCATGAAGATTTACTCCTGCTGTCTTCTAAAAATTTTATATTTAGTTCCAACATATAGGTCTTTGACCCATTTTGAGTTATTTTTTGTATATGGTGAGAAGTCCAACTTCATTCTTGTGCATGTGGGTATCCAGCTGTTGTTCCAGATCCATTTGTTCAAAAGACTATTCTTTCCCCACTGAATTATCTTGGCATCCTAGACTCTTTCTTTTTATGGCTGATTTTAGCTCTGTGTAAAAGCAGCAAAACAAACAAGCAAACAAAACCATTATACTTTATTATTTCAATTTGTTGCGGTATATACATATTTGTATATACATATTTGGAGATTCAACGTTTTCTGACTGTCAGTGTCACGTGGTACTTTAAAATCTTTTTGTCACATGATATGTGTGGACTTTCAGACCTAAGAACATTTTATAACAGCAACTACCAGCATTTTTTATGATTCACAGTTTATATCTACACTCTTGCTTAATCTTCCTTTTTTTATTTATTTTTTTTTTATTGGGGAATTGGGCGATGGGAACAGCACTGGG
>NW_017731934.1:965893-973984 GCF_001890085.2 Hipposideros armiger
TTACTGTATCTTGAGGCCTCAGTCTTGCCCTTTCCTGCCGTTCTGCCACTTCTCTACAGCTGCCATCATGTGAGCTGGTGGACATTTCTCTGGGGTTCTTCTGGAAGCAAGGCTCAGGTCCTCATCACTCCCATGTCCTCATGTGTGAAAGGTGATGGGGTGCTCACTTCGGCAGCACATATACTAAAACTGAAAGGTGATGGAGTCAGTCCTAGTCTCCCTGGAACTCTGCTTGAAGGCGAAGCACAGAGTTCCTGCACTGAGTCTCATTTTTATTTCTTTATACGCCTACCTCAGCTCAAAAAACTCTGTCTAGTTCCCCAAATCTAAGAAGCTGATATGTTTGTGCTCTGGTGCCTTTGAGTGAGTGCCACCCTAGGAGCAATGCCTGCTTCGTATCACAAGAGTAGGGGAAGTTAACACGTTTAAAGGGGAAAATTACTTAATATATCGTAGTATCAGCCTGCCAAATCTGTAATTGTCTTATAATTGTAACTTTGCATTAGGGCCGTTTTCACACAGTACCAGAAGTATTTTGCTAGTTAGTCATCATAGTGGTCATTTTCGGTGGCTGCAAGAAGTTATATCCATTGAGTGACTATAGCATAATTTTGTTAATCGCCGTCATCCACCCCCCCACCCCCATTATTGGACACTTATTTCCAATTTTTGGCTATGGTACATAGCACTGCTATAAGAATTAGTGAGTTTTGAAAGACAAACTTATTTTAACAAAAAGCCTAGAATACAATTTTACAAAATTGTTCTAAACGAAAATGGATGAGGCAATTGCTTGCCGGATGGCTCGGTGCCCACTAGCTCTTATCTGGCTTTTAAGATCATAAATAATTCTGCACGTTAGGGGCTCTGGTTCCTGCCTTACACTGATTGCTATCATTTGCACCACCCTGATATGCTGAGGGTGCCATGTTTCAGAAGAGATTAGAATCCTCAGCAGCTGGGAGCTGTTATTTTCTGTGGATGTTATTTTCAAGGAAGGAGATTGGAACATACTCTTGAATAGAATTTTCTCTTCATTGGCTTACACTGAACCACAATTTTATGGTTTGAAATGCTAGAGCCCTTTTTCCTACAACAGTGAAAATCTTAAGTTGTTTCTGCTAATTTGCTGAACACAGTTTAAAAATTTCATCATTCAGGAAATTCAAGAACTACTGCATTGTAAAAAAAANCTTTTGTTCTTCAGTCTAGTTGTGGAGGACGTTGCTTCACTGGCCCAAGTTGGCACCATCATTGCGCTCTTCCCGGGCGAGGCAGATCAGTTGCCGCCTTCTTGACGGCCGCTCACTGCGGCTGCTGGCCGCTCATACTGGCTGCTTGCCGCTCACGTTGGCTGCTGGCTACACAAGGTAGCCCATGGCAACCCACTGCCACAGGGGCTGCAGCCTACGGCAGTGACTCATGGCAGCCCAGCTCCAGGTCGAGCTGTTGTTCAGCATCTTAGCTGTGGAGGGCAGTGTCACTGGCCCTCCTTATGTGGGATGCGAACTGGGGCCCTCTGGCGTCCCAAGCCACCTCTTAACCATCGTGCCACTCGGCCGGCCCACTCTTGCTTAATCTTCACAACGACTCTTGAAAGTAGATCATATAGTTTTTGTTGTTGTTGCTGCTGTCCCCATTTTTAGAGTTAAAAACTGAGATTCAAGAGGTAACCTGACTTGTCTGGGCCACTAACAGCATTAGGTAAAAAAGGCTTTGAGCTTAAGTCTCTGGATTTCTAAACCAATGCCACTAGCTACATTGTGTAACTCCAATTCATTGATGGTTAAAATTAAAAGCCCTTTCAGGGTTGCCCCAGATTTAGTGAAGAGGGTTGGACTTTCGTTGTGCCCTCCTCCCATTGTCTGGTTATGGGATGCAGGCTGACTCCAAGAAAAGGAAATGCCCTCGGGTGGGGCAGGTTTTGTTGGAGGGCAATTCTTGGAGGAGCACTTCCCTGTGAGTGAGTGAGTAGTCAGTGGCCTACACTCGCGGTGGCTGAGGGAAGGGCTGTCTTAACCCTGTGGTGAGAGCATCTGGGCAGCGCACCACAATATCCACCACATCCTGTATAGTGGACAGTGGATCTCACCCTTTATTACACATCAAAATCACCATTGGACCTTTACAAAAACACAGAGAGCTGAACTCAACTCCAGGCTTAGTGGATTAGAATTTCCTGGCACAGAGCCCAGGAAGCTACACTTTATAATGTTCCACAGGTAACTTCAGGGCACAACCAAGATTGCTCAGTATTTACCTAAAACAGTGTATATAGCCACAAATATTAATAGTGGTCTGTGCTTTTACAGGTGACCTTTATCCTTTGCCTTCTCATATATCTTTTTAAAGAAAGTCACCATAGGATCTGTTTCTGAGATGACTTTTAAAAAACCTTGTTTACAGTCAAACATATGCATACACACAGACATTTCTTGCATCTTTGCCAGCCTTCCAATTCTATGGGTCAACTTATATCTCATGTACAAAATTGCATTATCTTTCTGTCAACTCTTGCATTACATTGATTCAGGAGTGTCCACTTTATCTATAAAGCACCTTTAACAAACAGAGAAAAAGAATTTTTTCATGAAATTGGAATAAGTCACAGAAATACATTAAGGTGACGGATGAGCTCATTGGGCTGAGCAGTGAATCATGAACTTTGGAACTATGATCAGCTAGCTAATAAGGAGAGTAGCGCGTACACCTTCAACCTCAACTTCACTCATCTCAGTTACTAGTTCCCTATAGTACGTGGTTTAATATGTATCTATAAGATTGTTTTTAAGTATTTGAGAAACCAGAAGAGTATTTTTCTTTAGTATATTGATCTGTCTTTCAAGATGTGGACCACTTATAAAACCATAGTATTTTAGGCCTGGAAGGAAATTTAGGATATTTTCTGATTGAACACTTCCCAGTGATCCTGTAAGCTGCTCCTGAAAGGAAAGGAGGCCCCTGGTAAGAGCTCATGGTAAGGCAGCACCTGTTTGTATCTCACGCGTAGAAGTTCTCAGGGCACATCGAAGACTGGCGATTTCAAGCTCATTTTGTAGGAAATGGAAACGAGATATCAAATTTCAAATTCACTGTGTGTCATCTATCTCTGATCGCTAAGTAGTCTCACTTTCTTTGACTGTCACATTTCAAAGTGGTATGTCTATAACATATTCAAAGTTTTAGTTAATGCACACACATATCCTTGAAACATATTTTATATTTTCCCCCTCCTCTGTTATCTACACATTATTGCTCATCTCCTGTGTTCACTGCAAATCTAAAATATATTTTCATTTAATAATTTCAAATCTGTGAGTGTGTCTTCCTAGGAAAGGTAAAGGTAGAATTTAAAAAGCTCATTTTGGGGCCGGCCGAGTGGCGCGATGGTTAAGAACTCGCTTGGGATGCCAGAGGGCCCCGGTTCGGATCCCACATATGAGGGCCAGTGACACTGCCCTCNTGAACTAGTGCCATCTGTCGCAAACATGCATCATGACTTTTCCGACAACCCAATAATGAAACCCTTTTGGGGGTACGGGGGAAGGACAAAGGAGACCTTACCCAGAACCCCCAGTGTATAAAGCAGATAAGGGTTCAGGCCATGGTCAAATTGGGTGTGGAGGCTCAGCTGCCCTACTACTGAACCCCTCCCCAGAGGGGTAGGGTCTGAGGGTCTTCTGTGCACAGTTTGAGCGCACCATTGTGGTAGAAATATATATTTTTTTCTTTTTAATCATCTTGTTTTTTTCTGACTTTTCAAGCTTGCATCTGTCTATCTGCCAGGGTTTCAAGTAAATATTTTTTGGTGGTTGTTTGTTTCCTCTTGGGTAATTTTGCCTGATTACAGTATGGGAAAACTTTAACTGTGCTTTGGTCTATATACTTGGATTGAAGATTTGCCCATTTCTATTATTATCTTATTTATAACATGACAAACAAAGCTTCTCAAGTATTTAAGGCTCTGACATAATGTTTAATTGGATTTTATCCACTTTATTTGCCATTCTAATATTATTTTTGGAATTTCGTCAATTGTAATTATTTTCTGTGACTGTTTTCTTGGGTTTGAACCAGCTGAATGAAATAACATGCTTGGCTTTTGTTCAGCAACCAAAACTGTAGCCTTTTATTATGCAACTACATCTCTATTTGCTGGCACCAGCTTTCATAATATCAGCATTTCCCAGGCATTACTGTATTTTTAATTACTTTCATAGAGCAAGCAGATGGAGCATAGAATTTTTTGTTTTGTCAGTCTTTATAATTCATTGACTATTATCAGAGTGTGGAGAAAAAAAATCATTAGTAGAGTCAGTTATTTGGGACTATATTTTTCACTTTTAAGAGCTTTGCTGACTTAGAGACAGCCCAAGTATAATAGTCTCTTTAATTCCAAAATTACCCTGCTAAGTATTTTCCCCTTTCACCTCTGAAAGCAACGTGATTTCTGTAAGTATTCTTATCTATTGAAGCATTCTAAATTTATCTTTGCTGTCACCAAGTTTTCTAAGAGGGAAAGTTCATTGATAATCTGTCTTTTAAAAATAGCATTTCTTTCTGAAATCTAACATCAGTTTTNTGCCCGCCGCAAGTTTACCCCTGTCTCTTCATTGACTTCTCTGCTTTCCACTCTTCTGAGACTCAGAACTTCCCTGCCAAAGTCACGTGCCTAGCAACAAGTATAATTTTGGCTGTTGGAAGAAGGAGAGAATATAGCACAAAGCAGATGGAGGGAAATGACAGCATTCAGCCAGCCTGACCAAGGAACATGGGCTGTCTTCCAGGTCCCTCCCACCCTAGAGAGACCAGAGTATTTAAGTTGCTGATCTGAGTCCCTCAACTGGGCTGAGGCTTTATATTTCTGCCCGTGATGTTATTGGCCCCACACCAATTCCCAGAAGTGACTTCTCTGCTTCCCTCACTCCCTCCTGGTTCTTTCTCAACAGCCATAATTCTTTTCAGAAACAGGTTTTTGCAAAGCCTTCATGCTCTGATCCTTGACCTAGAGTCTTAGTATATTGTTCACTCCATGCTGAACTAAGAAGAGCCGTGGGAATCTCTGCAGAAAACAAAAGGTCTGCTCTAATAAGTAAATCTGTCTCAGAGTTGAGACCAGCTCCCAATCCACTTGAAGCCTGTCTTTGACAACTCAAATCTAACTAGAGATTAGTGAGAAGAAATCATAGTCCACAGTCGAAAATCAACTGGCTCATGCCATGTTTGAATAAGTCAAAAGATAGCGTAGAACCAACTGATCCAGGTAGAAAACCCTTTAAAACACGGTGTGTGACAGATAATGCTTTCTGAGGGTGAGATCAGTTTGCTTATGGAAACTGTCACGTACATCATTTTTGCTGCCGTGGTAAAAAGTAGGGAAGCAAGAAAGTGCATGTTGCATTGCTGTCACCACAAAGTTGACACATACAATGAAAAGAGGCAGCTGATTTAATGCCTCTGTGTTTTAATATTAAATGGCATTGAAAAATATACCATGGAACTACACTGAAAAATACACAATCATGAAAATTGCTCAAACTCTTTGTGCTCCCTGTAAGTACAGCACAGTGCCAGATAGTGCTTGCAGTTTGTCCTGAGTGGGTGGTCTGGGGAAACGCCTCTGGGAATCTAAAATTAATTGGGGACCAGGTGTCTGGAGACCTGGGTTCTTTCCCACTCTGTCATCTACAGGTATGTGACCTTTTAATTATACCAGTTTGCCTTTCTGACACCAACAAAGAAAATCATAATATCTGCCCCACCTCGCTCATATGAATGGATGTAAAAAAAAAAAAAGTTGAAAACCAGAAAGTGCCAGTTCATGTAAAAAATTATTGTTATTTCCAGGAAATGTATCATCTAGAAATATGCTAGCTTACCATAAATTTGAGTGATGATAAAGAAGCACAATACTCAAATCAGCTGTTTCAGCATTAATATTTATGCTACAAACAAATGTTTCCACTAAAGAGATGTTTAGTGTGCCTTATTTTGCATTATTAGACGGCTACTACTGAGTAAGTGGAACTTACTTTGGTTCTCTACCATTGGTGCTTGTTCATTTTGAGTCAAATAGAAGCACATTATTAAAACACTATCTAGAGGTGTCCTGCCAGAAATCTACAGATGACTTCTCCTGGAAATCAATTATTGAATTCCCCAGTATTGTTTACATAACACCCTCCCCAAAATATAAAATAAATTAAGAGGTATTCTGACGCATAGTGTGAGCTCAGTTTTGCTTTGCTTTGTTGTAATTTTAGGCACTATTTACTTTATCATCCTCTGAAGATGTACAAGCTTTCTGATTGGAACCACTGGTTGTTAGTTGAATAATAATGTGACCAGATTTTTGAGTTGTTCCACATCCAGGGTGCTTTATCTGCATTATTTCATTCAATTATTACATCGCCCTTATGAAGTGGATGCATAATTATTGCATAATTATCCCCATTCTACAGATGAGACAGCTGAGGCCAAATGAGATTAGGAAACTTGTCCAAGTCCTGCAGCTATTGATGAGCAGAACTGAGATCAAGCCCTGTTTTTAGGGCTTCTCCTCATGCTCTCGATACTTAGCTACATAGCTTCCCTCATTCAGGGGAGTAGAAATGTTCTAATGTGAAGCCTTCCAGGATTCTATGAGAGCTACTTTATTATTCTAAAATAATAAAATCAGATGAACATTTTATTTTTTAAAGTAGTTGCTCAATATATTAAAATTTCTAAGGTTTAAAGAAAAATCTGCATCCTATAATTACCATATCCTATAATTTGTATACCAAGTGGTAAGGACATGCTGGGTATGTTTCAGAAGCACTATCTTAAAGAAATTTAAACTGCAGTTATAATAAAAGAATATAAAACATTTCAATTAAGTATGCCATTTGCTGGTTTCACATTTTTTTTTTTCTTGTGGGATAATCTCCAAGCTCTATAAAGTTTCTGGAGAAGAGGTTACATTGGGGCAGGATGACAACATGCCATGGCAGGCGAGCTTTTGATTTAGATTATTGAATTGCTGTTACTGGATTCCAAAAAATGATATAAGTGGTAATCTCAGTAGATAGATGTGAAGATTAGCACCGGGAAGAACAGCAGTTATTTAGAGCTTGAGCATGTGCCCTGGCAGAGAAGAAGAAGAAATGGAGAGACTCTTTTAAAAACTTAGGATGGACCGTGTCTGGACCATGGTAAGAACAGTTGCATAAAGGGTTTTGTAGAATCTCATTTGCGGAGCCCTGAGGGACATGCCTGCAAAAGGCTAGCAAGTCCAAAGCGAAACCTACTAGATACTGAGCTAACCCGGAACATCCTTACACTTAAAAGCTTGCCATTTTCCAGAGACAACCAATGAAAACACTTATGTGTGTGTGCATGCTACAATATAGAATACGTCATTGTATATAAGGTCACACATGTCATAGTCAAAGTCAGTAGTAAATAGGGCCAGTATTCCTAGTGCACTAGCAGTGATTTTAGCAGACTTGCTCCTTTGCAGATGAGAAAACTGAAGCCCAGAAAGGTCTACGGCATTGTAAAAGATATTCCAAAGAAAACAAAATGGTCTCAAACCACCGAGAAGCTACAGGTCCAATTCTCACATAGAGGGTACCAAAATAGCGTCAAGTTCTTTCTGTGCAAAGCATAAGCTCCCACTGCAATTCTTCTTATTTCTGGAAACAGTCACAGCTGCAAAATCGACAACAATGATAGGATTTATAACCAGCTCTTGAAGTTTAAGGCAATGAAATATCTCTAAATCTGAGATTCTCAGAAAATAAAGCATCTTGTCCCTGGAAAACCACGAGGACCTCCTCTGGGGCCTTCCTACAGACCCCGAGACCCTGGTCTCAGCAGACCCCACTTCTCCTGCCTGCCCTCCCAGCTGAGGATGGACCAAGGGGTGCAGGAGTAGGGAATTTTATGGTGGAGAAGAGAAAGCAGTGGAACAAAGTAGAGGAAAGCCACTGACTGCTACAGCCCATTTATGTGGTGAATTGGCACTGTTTTTAAAGGTACAAATAGCATTACAGCAATCACAAAATTTAAAAAATATTAACATTAAAAATGCCACAGTCTCATCACCCT
>NW_017731934.1:979390-984193 GCF_001890085.2 Hipposideros armiger
CACTGTGTCTTTTTATCCCTGAGATCTAGGCTGTGGGAACTCATTTACTGAACAACTGTTAACTGAATGCCTGAATACCTACTATTCTCCAGGCTCTGAGCTAGGTATTATGGAGGAAACTTGTTACACATTAAACTATTATCATAAAGTCTTTTTGAGAGCTTTGTTGTAACCCCCTCACCTTCCATGGGATCCAAGCAAGCCTTTCTTACAATGAATTTTGCCCTAGAAAGGATTATACTGTAGAGAGATAGTGGGTACAATTCTTACTTTACTGCCAAATTTAGCTTACTTTTCAGATTGTTATGAACTGTCACCCTGGAAAATAGCTTCTGGCTTCAATGCAGCAGCACCCTGAAGCCCTTAAATGTGATAGAATATATTGTAGGAAGCCATTCACTCAGTCTCCAAAACCATGTGAACTGCTTGGCTGCCATGTTAAACTGTTCCTGTATGTATCTTTTTTTTGGTAAATCTCTCTGCATCTGACTTTTGCAGGGAAAACCAGAGATACCGGGTGTATGTTGTGATACCACTTCTGCCAGGGTTTGAAGGAGACATTTCAACCGGTGGAGGAAACGCTCTCCAGGCAATAATGCACTTCAACTACAGGTGCCAAAGTTCTACAGTCGTCAGTTTTCAGCTTTCAATCAGTTATGCATACAAGCTGGTGAATGGAATAAAAACATTTGTCCATATCTATTCAGTCAGTGTTGGACAGATGAATACTTTTCTTTATTTTACTTTTGAATCTTGGCCTGTTTGCTAGTTGGTAAGATTTCAAATACAGCCTAAAAATCATAAGTCGTAGGCCTAGGATACATGGCAAGTATAACAGAACTGAAATATTAGTCTCTTTTATATTCACTGTCTAGTGTGTGTATATGTATGTATATTTATATGTATATATATATATATATATGTAATTTTTATAATATATAAAATATATAATATAGATGTATAAAATACTATACATAATATATTATATATCATAAATATATAAAATATAAAATAACATATATTAAAAGTTCTTGTCTCCATTTATAATTATTTTATATATACTAAAGCACTAAAATATTAGTTTCTTATATTCACATATATTGTGTATGTATATATATTTTTATATAATATACATATAGATCTTATAAATGGAGATGAAGACTTTATATATGTACATATAAAAATATATATGTATTTTAAATTATCATATAATAGTTCTTGAACTTTCCATAGTCTTTTCTGTAAGTAAAGAAAGAAAAAAACTAAATGCTTAAAATGCTATGATTTGTGCATGTTTATGATTCTTTAGGTAGCAAATCCTTTAACAAGATTGGTAATAATAGTCTCTACTAGTAAGTGAAACATGATGGTTCTTTCCCATCGCCTACAGTTTTAATTCTGTTTTCTCTACCACATCTTTGTTAAACTTGTAGAGAAAATGGTAAGTCCTATTCTTGATATTCTAAAAAGCAGAGTTTCCATATTCACTCAAAAAGGCCCTTAAGGCTCCTGTGGTGGCCAGTGGAGCATGATGAAGAGGGCTGAGAGGCAGTAGCTGGTGGGCAGGTGTAGAGAGGGTTGGTAGAAAGTGATGGCAAGGCAGCCCGAGTTCTCCCTGGGTCGCCTGGCTGGGAAAGGGCATGGGCATGAAGAGGTAAGTAGACAGGCCTGGGCATGAATCCAGCTCCCAGGTATAAGCTCTAGGACCTGAGAGGCAGAAGAGCCCTAATCAGGATCACACTTTTATAAGTCAAAGCAAGGACCAGAACCTGGCTATTGTCTTTTAATAGCCCTTGTTTTTCAGAGCCACGTGTAGTTACTTCCCACCTTTTTATTGGGTTGTCGGAAAAGTCATGATGTGTTTTGTCTATGTTTTTCAAAGGTCATTTATTTATATAAAGAACAAAGATCAATCAATGATATATTGTCTGTTTTGTTTGATAACCTTTTGCAATCTTTCAGTGAGCTTCATAATTGCTCATTCATAGAATAACCTGTCTTTATTTGCAAAAAACTGAACAAGGTGCTGGTTTACAGCCTCATCTGAATTGAATGTTATACCACGCAAGGAGTTTTGAAGAGAGCGAAACAAGTGGGAGTCTGACGGGGCAAGGTCAGACGAGTATGGTGGGTGTGACAACACATCCCATCCAAGCTCCGATAATTTTTGATGGGTGATCAAACTTGTGTGTGGCCTCGTGCTGTCATGATGGAACACAGTTCCTTTACAATTAACAAGCTCTGGACGTTTCTGGATGATGAATTCATTCAAACTGTCCAATTGCTGAGAGTACACATTCGAATTGATTGTTTGGTGCCTTGGTAGGAGCTTGAAAAACATGACACCTTTAAAATCCCTCCACACTGAGAGCATAAACTTCCTCTGATGAATGTCTTCTTTCAATGTCGTTTGAGGCGAATCATCACATTGGGACCAAGACTGTTTGCACACCACATTGTTGTAAACAATCCACTTCTCATCACCAGTTATCAGTCACTTCAAAAAAGGATCATTTTCATCATGTTTAATAAGCATATTGCAGATGTTTATATGCGCCGTCAAATGAACTCCCTTGAGTTCATGTGGAACCCAAATATCGAGCTTGCTTATGTATCCCAGCTTCTTCAGATGGTCGTGAATGCTTGAATGATGGATGTTCAATGTTTCTGCAATCTCTTGTGCCATGTAACGTGAGTTTGACTCCATCAATGCCTTTATTTTGTCATCAACCTCGGTGGGCCTCCCTGACTGAGGAGCATCATTGAGATCAAAATCACCAGCACGGAATTTCGTGAACCATCATTGGCACTAATGTTCTTATAGAGTATTGTCACCGTAAACTTGATGCAACTTTTCACAAGCATGATATGCATTCTTCCCTTTATGGAAGTAAAACAGTAAAATATGGCAAAAATCCCCAGTTTGGTCTTCCATCTTCAGCTTGTTGTGAAATCTCCAAAACTCANCAATTTAAATGTCTACCAATAGAGAGCTGGTTTAAACATTATGGTATAGATGTAAGGTGGAATACTATGTTGCTGTTGTTAAAAAAGCGGCAACTCTCTATGTACGGATATCGAAGAATTTCCAGGATACAATGAAAAATGATAAGAAAAGTGTTTATAGTAGTCTAACATTTGTGTAGAAAGGAAAAAAGACATATATATATATATATATGCTTATAAATGCATAGACTATTTCTGAAAGGGTATGGAAGGTAATAGTTGCTCTCAGGGACGGGAAATGAGGGTGGGGACAAAGAAATGAAAGAATTTTTTTCATCAATATAATCTTCTGCTACATCTTACATTTTGTGCTATGAGCATATATTATCCACTAGAAAAAATTGGTGGTTCCTCAAAAAGTTAAACATATAATAACTGTATGACCTAGCAATGCCATTGCTGGGTGTATTCCCAAAAGAACTAAAAACTACTCAGGTACTGTATGCCAGCATTAATGGAAGCATTCTTCACAATAGCCAAAAGGTGGAAGCAACCCAAGTGCCCATGAACAGATGACTGGATAAACACAATGTGGCCTCTACACACAATGGGATATTATTCAGCCAAACGAAGGAAGGAAATTCTGACACATGCTGTAACATGAATGAATCTTGAGGATATTATGCTAAGTGAAATAAGTCAGACACGAAAGGACAAATGATCCCACTTAGAGCATAGGCAAATTCAGAGACAGAAAAGAGATTAGACGTTAAGCCGGAGTTGCAGGGAGGGGAAATGTGGGCGTTATTGTTTCATTATCACCAAGTTCCTGTTTGGCGTCAGGAAAAAGTTTTGGAAATACATATCGTGATGGTTGCACAACATATGAAAGTGATATCACTGAATGGTACACTGACAAATGGTTAAAATGGCACATTTTATGTTATACATATTTTACCACAATAAAACATTTAAGTAACATACAATTTCATTTAAAGAAAAACGTCTGGTGCAGTTTAACCTCTTCCCTACCAGAAGCTTCCCAGAAATGAACATTTGTCCACCCTGACTCCATCCTTCCAAAGCAAACAGCACCGAGTGCGTACCGCGGGCAAGGATCCTTTGTTGGGCACTGCCCAAAATAGAAAGCTATGTGGGCATATGTCCTGTATTTCAAAAGAGCTTATCCCATCGCCTAGGTAGCAGACATGTATCACTATTATGCAAAGCCGAAAGGGTGTGAGTAGATGGCCTGGCATTGTGCCACGGGGGCACAGAGGCAGGAGCAAACCAGTTTTGACTGGAAGTTCCAGGATGGTTTGACCAGGAAGGAGCCTTGTAGGCTGCCCAGGAAGAAGTGGGATTCTGCCAGGCGGAGAAGGGCACCCCAGACTCATTAGAGAGCTTAGTTGGGAGGTGCACCCCTGAGCAAAGCAACAGTGGACCACACTGATTTGGGAAGGGCAGTTGAGGATGGTGTCAGTTTTTAAATGTCCAGTTTAATTTGTTTGGACTTTTCAATACAGGCTCTGAGGAAACAGCATGTGTATTCTTTCTGATATTAGTTCCCACTATCCCGTTTACCATTTAGGGATGTGAGCCTCTTACCCTTATCAAGCAGAGAACTTGAACGGTTTACATCTTTTAAATGGTTTATTTTCCACCTCAAACTATGTTTGCCATCTAGTGATTAATCCATGCCATTGCAACAACCTCCTTCAAATTCTCGTTTCTGAGCACCACAGTTAAGGTCACGGCCTCCAGACACCTGTTGGCTGTCACTTCTGCCCTGACCTTCACTTTCCACAGGTCGTGATACGTACATTGGCATTTAGAGACATCAATATTTCATATTAT
>NW_017731934.1:989673-1009160 GCF_001890085.2 Hipposideros armiger
TATCTTTGCTGTCACCAAGTTTTCTAAGAGGGAAAGTTCATTGATAATCTGTCTTTTAAAAATAGCATTTCTTTCTGAAATCTAACATCAGTTTTTATAACTTTTTCATTTACTCACCTCAAAACAACTACCTTGCCTCATCAGTAACAATACAAAAGTGACAGTAATGTGGTTTTTTAGCTTTAAAAAAAAATTTGTGTAGCATCTTCTCATAAAAGCACTGTTCTGTTTTTTTTGGATTAGGACTAAACCCCATGGATAGTTCTATTGGGATTGGTTCCTTTGGAACCTCCATAATTATTTCTTTTCTTTCCATATGTTCAGAACCATGTGCAGAGGAGAAAATTCCATCCTTGGACAGTTAAAAGCAGAGCGTAAGTATCTACTTTTCTTTTCCTCCATGTTTGTTTTAGTGACATATTAGTAACCATGAATGTTTCCACAGTGTGATTATAAAATTCTGTTCACAAAAGGTATTTCACAAAATGCTTAACAAGGGTAAATTACTTTTTCTCATTTAATTGTCCAAACCAGTGTTCAAATGAAGACAATATATTTTGAGATGCACAGGTAATAAAAACTAAGAGTATTTTTATTATTTATTTTTATTTATTTATAATAATTGTCTTGATAATAAGTGGGACTTGTAAGGCACTTCACAAGGACCCTATATGTGTCTTCTATTATGATCCTTCACTACAGTCCTGGGTAGTAAGCAGGACAGGTGCGATTCCTGCTGTAAAGATGAGGACATACATGCTACAAGGTTAGCAGGTATTTATGTGGCCTCCTATAAATGTAGAAGTCCCATGGTCTAAATCTTTGAAGGTATTATACTGCAAGTAAATAAATAAGAAAAAAACACAGTAATGTCTTTCACTTTTGTAATTCTTCATATTTTCAAAGGCACTTTCTCAGGTATCTTCTTAACTGATCCTTCGACATAGTTCTTAACTATAATTTATTGGAACTATGGGTTTACTTATTTATATCTCTGTGAACTGACTCTGAGCTCAGTACATAGTAGGTGCTCAATAATGTTCTATACCCTGTACAACAGGTTTGTAGGATTCCACAAGAAATAAGCTGGGGCCAGAACCCAACTTATAGGCCCTTCAGTTCAGATTGGGTCCAGATTGTGAAAACTTTGAGTGCCACATTAAAAAGACTAGATTTTATCGAAAAGAAGACAAGATGAGGTTGATGGAAGCCTGTGATTCCTGGAATGAACTCATCAAACTGGTATTTATATGAAGATTCACTTGTTGTTGGTAAACAAAGTAGAGAAAGACTCGGGGCAGGTGAGAGAGAATGGTGCATTGGTAACGGAGAGAAAGGTTATATATGAATAAGACTGTGAAGGAAGACTTGAGGGCGTGTGGGAACAGAGAGTAAGGGAAATGTAAGATAATCCTAAGAGTTTCAACCCAACTGACCAGGAGAATGGAGCTGCCACAGGAAGGCCTGGAAGAGTCAAGAGGAGTCATCACAATCAGGATGCCATGTGGTATGGCCTTCAGATGTGCTAATAACATCAACTGAGTTTTTTGAAGATTTTATGCACTGGATAATATATCAAAATGTGGGGAGAAAACATTATTCCTTCCATGTACAAGTATGTGTATTTTTCACTTAAAAATAATTAAGGCATCAGTAAGAATGTCATAGTAAACATCTCCAAAAATTCACTCATACATAAAAGCAACAAAAACACTCACAGAAGTTGTCTAAGTCACCTTTTTCAGGACTCTGGAAATTAACCAAAGGCTTGCAACAATCTAAGGTGTGTTTATTCAAGAAAGACAGCAGAATCTTGGTAAAAGCAGCAAGTTTTGGGGCATTTTAATTTGCCATATACTTGTCCCTCTCTCCTCAGTTGCACAGTAGCCTTGAAAACCAAATCATCACTGTGAAAAACAGCAGCCTAGCAGCCACTGGAAGGAGCCAAATGGGTTTGAAGCTCCCAACCCCTGACAACTCTGAGAATTGTCAGAATTTGACCTTACAGTTTGAAAGTCTTTAAAACAGCTAGTTTAACTATCTTCAAAGAACTAAAGGAAATGATAGCCAAAGAATTAAAGAGAAGTATAAAAACAATATCTTCTCAAATAGAGAATATAAAAATATAAAATTTCTTAAATTCAAACTTTCCATAAAAGTTCTTTATATATATATATATATATATATATATATATATAAATGAACCAAATATACATTTTGGAGTTGAAAAGTATAAAACTGAAATGAAATGCATGTTAGAGGGGCTTATAGCAGATTGGAGCAGACAGAAGAATTAACAAGCTGGAAGATAGGTCCATTGAGAATATCTACTCTGAGGAAAAGAAAGAAAAATATGGAGAAAAATGAACAGAGCCTTAGAGATATGTAGAATATCATCAAGCACATCAATGTACACATAATGGGAGTACCAGAAGAAAAAAAAAGAGAAAGAAAGAAAATAGAGTATTTAAAGAAATAACAACTGAAAGTTTCCCAAATTTGATGAAAAACATGAATCTACACATCCAAGCTCAACAAAATCCAAGTAGGATGAACTTAAAGAGATCCACACCAAAACACCTCATAATCAAACGAATAATGAAAGACAAGGACAAAAAAGCAGGATGAAAGAGCAGGAGAAGCCAATCACCCAGTACAAGCGATCTTCAATAAGAGTAACAGCCAGTTTCTCATCAGAAACCATTCTGTCATTTTTTTCCTTAATAATGTCCATTGGAACAAAAAAGCTTTTATGTTTGATAAAATCTAATTTATCTATGCTTTTGATTTTTGGTGTAAAAGTCAAGAAACCATTGCTTAATCCATTATGGAAGAAAATGTGTGCAAATCATATATCTGATAAGGGATTGGTATCCTGAATATATAAAGAATATTTGCAAGTCAACAATAAAAAGAAGAATCCAATTTTTAAAATGGGCTAAGGATCTAAGTAGATATTTCTCCAAAGAAGATATACATAATGGCCAATAAGCACATGAAAAGATGCTCAACACCATTAATCATTAGAGAAATTCAAATAAAAACCACAAGATACAACTTCAGATCCAACCAGGATGGTTATAATTAAAAAAACATAAAAGGTATTGACGAGGATACGGAGACATTGGAACCCTCATACATTGCTGTTGGGAATTCAAAATGGCACAGCCTCTTTGGAAAGCAGTTTGGTAGTTTCTCAGAAATTAAATAGGGTTGCCATATAACCCAGCAATTTTTTTCCATAGTATATACCCAAGAGAGTGGAAAACCCATGTCCACACAAAGACTTCCACATGAATATTTATAGCAGCATTATTTATAATAGTCCAAAGTGGAAACAACCCAAATATCCATGAACTGATAAATGTAGAAACAAAATGTGTATATGTTTATTTAGATATTAAAAGGAATGATCTGATGCATGCTACAACATGGTTGAACTTGAAAATATTATGCTAAGTGAAAAGAAGCCAGACACAAAAGGCCACATATTGTATAATTCCATTTTGTGAAATGTTTTAACAGGCAAATCCATAGAGACTGGAAAGTAGATTACTCATTGCCAGCGCCTGAGGAGAGAGTGGAATGGAGAGTAACTCCTAATGAGTATGGCATTTCTTTTGGGGATAATAAAAATGTCTTAAAATTAGATAGTGGTGTTGATTATACAGCCTTGTGAACACAGTTTTAAAAAACACTGAATTGTACACTTAATAGGAGTGAATTTTATGGAATATGGATTTTCAAATGATTTGGAAGCTTTAAAATAATGAATTAAGTTTTTAGTACATGTATATAATTTGTGTGTGTGTGTGTATGTGTGTGTGCACGCACACACGCACACGCATTGAATGTACAGTAATTTTTCACTAATGGGCTTCTCAGTGTGAAAAACTTGAGAAACAGCTTTCGACGTAAGACATGTACGTCATCAATAATAAGTACTTTCAAAAGTTTTATCTAATTGCATCTAGGACAGAGAGGATTTACCAGAACATTATCGCTATCTCGATTTTCTAATGGCTTAAAATAAAGATGACAGAGAATGAATAAGTCTGTAAAGGATTTATCGATAAAACAAAATCAGGAAAGCCATTCAGCACTTGACAGTGGCTAGTAAAATGCAAAGGTGAGATTATAGGAGAATAAAAAGCCAGAACAAGTCTATTTAGTTTCTCAACCATAAAAATGGCCTGAGCTTACTATAAAGCATTTCCTTTGGCTCTGGACCCTTTTCCTGCCTTTGCCTATTCAGGGGAAAAATTGGATTTTAATACAAGAAGTGATTTCAATGTTAAGCCCTGTTATGAAAAGATTTCCAAGTACCCTGGAAACAAGTCAAAATCAGTCATGTCAGTGGGGAAAATGTTCATATTCTAAACAGAGAACAGATTAATTACATAATGCCCTTTTTTTGAGGTAAACGTTCTATTGTTGGTTTTGTTCTTGTAAATGAGTTAGTGGGTTTTAAATACATGAACTAGCTAATCTCTAATTGGATAGAGAACTATAGTTCTTTACTGTTTCAATTCTTTAGAAATAACAAAACTGCTGCTGTGAACATGTGACAATTCCTGAAGAGAAACCCATCAGCTGTTAGTGTGTAATTATCTGCTACTCCAAATCTTCAGGGATTTAGTGTTTCAAGTATTTCTTTATCACTTTTATAATTTTTTGTGAATTACAACATTTTAGCAGCCAATTTAGTGCAATTTAACAGAAGGCCTAGCAGTATTCAGTCAGGATTAGAAATGTATGTATGTGAAGTGCTACAAGTTTTCAAGTAACGAAAGCCTGTAACAGCTCTTGAAGTCCTTCCACAAAATGTTCTTAGAAACATCAAGTCTATTATATTGAATTTCTCCTCTTTTGAGGTACATCTATACCAGTACTTATAACAGATATGTCCTAGGGGCCTATATAAACTTCCAGGTTCTCAATGACATATAGTTCCCATGACATATAATTTGGACACCTCCCTGATATTTTTTTTCTATTGCTTCATATTAATACTTGTACATGCTTCTGGAATTTTCATGTTTTCTTCAAAGGACACTTGTTGCCTCAGTATATCCTCACACAAGTTAACCTCACCTATTGCTTGTTGAGTCAGTTTTCTTCACAGAATGAAGTACTGGCTGAAACAGGTTTTCAACTTGCTTTTTCTTCTTTTCACGTAGAGTGCGTGGTGGATTTATTCAGAGCATAGATGGATGTGACAGGCCACATTTGAAGTCCTCCAGAATGTCCGCTTTCTGGTTAGGAACCCTTTCTTTCCGGTCCTGTGACTGGAACTAATCCTTAACTTTCTTCTTAAAGGCAGTTTTCACAAAGAAATAAAGTTTTTATCACTTCATAAGAGCTATTTTATAGTCGAGGATGAATGGGAAGTAGGTTGGACTGTGGACTGTGAGGCTCTCCAGCTAATTGATATGCTGCTGATATCCAGCACAAATCTGTGCCTTAGAAAATGACAAATTATTACATGGCTTAAACCTTCAGGCTGCTAACAGCTAGTCAGTGTCATTCATCTTTAAAAAAATATTTTAAAATTATTTTAGACTTACAGAGAGTTTCCTGAACTGCCATATACCCTTCATCTTGACTTCCCAAATGTTGTTTTACCTTCTTTGCTCTATCATTCTTTTTTAATAGATAGAGGTATACATAGCGTGGTGTACATAGCGTGGTGAGTTTTTTTCACCTGGACCATGTGGAAATAAGTTGCAGCTATAATGCCCATTTACCCCTAAATACATAAGTGTGTGTTTCTTTTAAAAAATGACATTTTTAAAGCAGCTGTAATTCAATTATCCATATAAATGAATGAACGTTGATGCAATATTATCTTGTTTGTAGACCTTACTGAAATTTTGCTAATTGTCTTACTGATGTCCTTTACAGCAAAGTGGGGGAGGGGGTACAGGATGGTTGTTTTTTTTTCTGACCGAGGATTTAATCGACAATTATATTGTATTTAATTGTCATGTATTTTTATTTTCCTTTCATCTGAAATAATCCCTCAAATTTTTTTTTTGAGAGTGAGAGGACTTTCATGATCTTGATATTTTTGAAGAGTTATTTTGACCAGTTATTTTGTAGGATAACCCTCAGTTTGGGTACATTTATGGTTTCCTCACTATTAGGTTCAGGCTATGCATTTTCAGCAGGAATATCACAGAAGTGATATGTTCTTTGTGCGCCATATCAGGAGGAACATTGTGTTGATTTGCTGCAAAATTGGCTGTATTAACTTTGATCACTTAGTGAAGGTGGTATCTCTCAGGTTTCTCTACCATAAAATTACTATTTTTACCTTTATAACTAATAAATATTTTGTGGGAAAACACTTTGTATAAATTTCCTGTTTGTCATCAAACATTCACCCCTGGTTTGAGCACACATTAATTATTCTTCCCTGAATCAATTATTACTACTCTGATTCAAGTACTATCAACATGATAGTTGCTAAATGCTGATTTTCTAATTCCATCATTTCTTCTATATTTATTACTTTCTTCTAAATTTCTTAGTTGGAATTCCATAAAGAAAACTTTCTCTTCTTCCCCACTTATTTATATTTATTTATTCTTGTATTTATATTGGCATATGGATTTATGGATTCTGTTATATTCAATGGGTCATAACTGTGATGCTCAGTTTGCGTAGGTTTGGTCAGTGAGAGTCTTTTGATGAGATATTATGTGTTTTTGACTTGTCCCCATAAGCCTTTTTTTCTTGCTGGCACAAGAGTTCCAGGCTCATCTTATATATTCTCAGAACTAGCCCTGGAATCAGCCATTGCATCAAGGAACTCAAGTCCTTTTAGTGGGAAATGGAATAGAAACCAAAATCTAGGTGCTAGATATGATCATTACTACTGAGAGATCACTGCTTTAGGTCTTTTGTATACATTATCTATCTATCTATCTATCTATCTATCTATCTTCATGCTAATACCTCCAATTCTAATCTCACACTACAGGATTCCTTCTAGCCATCTCTCTATTTTTATAACAACTTTCTCTTACAATGAGAAACCTGGCTTCTGTTACCTACAATATATGTATTCATTTTCTCAATCTCAAAACACACAAAAAATAGTTTTAGCATTGCTAGCCCATACCATTCACTAAGAAGAATAACTCTACTCACTAGAATTCAATATCTGTTTACAGTTCCTTTTTTGTCTTTAGCATAAGGGTATACATATATTCAAAAGTCAGTGTTCAAAATGTACTTGGATGATGTTATTAATTTGAAATACAGTTAGGTTCATTTACTTCAGTTTATATTCCATTTTAGAGCTTTTAAAGTATCTTTCTTGATTTTTTTGAGTGTGTGCGATATACTTCCAATAGTCAGAACTGTTTGTTTTTTTTTAAGATTGTTATTGGGGAATTGGGGGGATGGGAACAATGCTGGGGAATTGGGGGAAGGGGAACAGACAAGTTGCTGTCGTTTTGTTCTTCAGTCTAGTTGTGGAGGACGTTGCTTCACTGGCCCAAGTTGGCACCATCATTGCGCTCTTCCCGGGTGAGGCAGATCAGTCGCTGGCTTATGGATGGCCGCTCACTGCGGCTGCTGGCCGCTCATGCTGGCTGCTGGCTATATACGGTAGCCCATGGCAACCCACTGCCACAGGGGCTGCAGCCTACGCCGTCGCCGGAGACTCAAGGCAGCCCAGCTCCAGGTTGAGCTGTTGTTCAGCATCTTAGCTGTGGAGGGCAGTGTCACTGGCCCTCATATGTCGGATCTGAACCGGGGCCCTCTGGCATCCCAAGCCAGTTCTTAACCAACGCCCACTAGGCCGGTGTTAGTCAGAACTATTTTTAAAAGGCATACTTAGATAAGTGTCACTCCCCTATACTTACTTTCAGTTTCTTCCCCACCCATCTTTTCCACCCGAATCCCAACTCACTCCCTATTGGTAACCAATTTGATCAGTTTCTAGATTGTTCTTGCTGTGTTTCTTTTTGCACAAATGAGCAAGACATATGTATATATTTTTTATTTCTTCCAACCTATTTCTTAAGAATAGCATACCACCTATTCTCTTATGCATTTTGCTTTTCTCATTTAACAATATAGCCAGAAAATCACTCCATGTTATTTCAAAGACTTCTTCATATAATTTTACTTCCATGTGGTCTTCCATGTATAGATTTGACATAGTTAATTCAATCATTTTCCTATGTATGATCAGTTAGGCTGTTTTCAATATTTTCCAATTACAATTATGCAATGAATAACCTTGAGCATATGTGTTCTGTTCTTATTTGTTGGAATTGTATATTTAGGGAATTTCTAGAGTGGAATTGCTGGGTCAATAGGTACATACATAGGTAGTTTTGCTAGATATTGCCAGATTTTCCTCCAAAAAGCTTGTGCCAATTTGCGTTCTCACCACTAATATATGAGAGAGCCTCCTTCAACAGTCTTGTCAACAGAATGTGTTATCCCCACTTTTTCTTGCCAATTTCATAGGTAAATAATGGTGTCTCTGTGTAGTTTTAATTTGCATTTCTATCATTATGAATGAACATGAATATTTTTTACCTTTTCAAATGTGTATTTTGTGTGTGATTTTTCCTTTTTTTTTTTTGTAAAGATTTTATTGGGGTTTTAGAGGAGGGGAACAGCATTGGGGAATCGGGAAGGGGAACAGACAAATTGCTGTCCTTTTGTTTTCAGTCTAGTCGTGGAGGATGTCGCTTCACTGGCCCATGTTGGTATTATCATTGCTCCCTTCCTGGGTGAGGCAGTCGCTCACCAGCCATTGGATGGTGGTTCACTGCAGCTCACGCCAGCTGCTGGCAGCTCATGATGGCTGCCATCTACTCACGGTAGCCCATGGCAGCCCACTGCAGCAGGGGCTGCAGCCTATGCCATTGCCAGCGACTCACACTAGCCCAGCTCCAGGTTGAGCTGTTGTTCACCATCTTATCTGTAGAGGGCAGTGTCACTGGCCTTCATGTGGGATCCGAATCGGGGCCCTGCTGCTCAGAGCTGGCATCCCAAGCCAACTCTTAACCAACGCACCACTCGGCTGGCCCTGAATTTTCTGTTCATGTCTTTTGTCCACTTTTCTATCAAGATTTTAATATTTTTCTCCCTTCAGTTATTAAGCGTTCCTTATATATTAGGACTCTTCACTCTTTATCTGTGATGCATACTTCACTTTCTCCCACTTCTGTCATTTGTCTGTTGTTTTTGCTTGTGGTGCTTTATATCATGAAAATGTGATTTTTCTTTTTTAATTTAGCCAAAGTAATCAATATTTTCTTTTATTGCCTCTGGACAGTTGCAAGCCTTTCCTATACTCAGGTTATACAGGAATTCACCCTGCTTTCTTCTAACTCTTGTATGGTTTCATATGCTTCCGTTTCTATCTCTGATCCATTTGGAGTTTATTCTTGTGATTGGTGTGAGGTAAATATATAATATTTGTCTTTTTTAAATGCTGATGGAATTGTACTAGCACCTGTTATTTAAAAGTCCTAGTCCTTTGTGTAAAAATCCTTTCCCTAGTCATTTGAGATGCTGCCTTTATCATATGCAAAAATTCCATACATACTTGGGTCTATTTCTGGACTTTCTATTCCATTCCCAGGGTTAGCTGTCTATTTAGATGCCAGTTCCACATTCTGTTAATTATACAGATTTTATAGTATGTGTTAATATCAGGTAGAACTAATTCCTCCTGATAGTTTTTCTTTTCCAGTTTTATTAATAATCATTCTTAAATTTTTATTTTTCCATATGAACTATAATATCAGGTTTTCTAGCTCCATTAAAGCTTCTTGGTATTTCTATTGAGATTATATTAAATTTATAACTTAACTTAGAGAGAGTTGGCATTTTTTTTAATGTTAAATTGTTCTATCCCAGAGCAAAGGATGTCTTTTCATTTGTTCAAGTCTATTCTTGTGTCTTTCAGTACTGTTTACAATTTTTCTTCATAAAAATTTGGCACATTTATTGTTAAGTTTATCTTTAAGTGTTTTATCTTCTTGCCATGGTGAGACTTTGTCCATGATTATATCCTCTAAATGGTTATTATTTGTTATATGAAGCCTATTGATTTCTATATGTTAATTTATATTCTATCATACTTATTCTTTATTGTTTGAGACAGTTTTATCACTGAATTCCCAAGTATGCTATTATATACAACAAATAGAGGTGGTTTTACTATATGGTTTATTTTGTCTAAATGTATTGGCTGATACCTCCAAGGCAATATTAAATAGTGTTGAAGATTATAATTATATACACACATAATAATGGATTTCCTCAGGTGGAGCATCTCTAGAATACATCTCACTTGGTCATGCTGTGTTTTTTTCTGAGTGTGAACCACTAATCTTAAATGTATTAATACCAAGGCTATATGGCAGTGTCACTTAAAGAATGATATCCCCTAGGGCACTTACTGAAATATAGATTCCTATTCACTGAAACCTCTGAGGAGGGTCCCAGAATTCTGCTTCTAGCAGGTCCCCACAGAGATGGTTCTTAGGTACATCAAGAACCATTGGTCTACTGTATTGTTCAATATGGATGTTTTATGGGAAATTACTGCACAAAAATGTGTATTTTAGCACAAGGTGTGCTCCATGATTCTTTTAAAAAGATGCTTTATGTCTTAAAATTTTAGATTCTAGATCACAAGCCAACTACAGGAAAGTAGATGATACAGAGAAACCAAAAGCTAAAATATTAGCTCCCACCTGAGCACTTATCCATTCATCCATTCACTCAATTATTCAACTTTTTAAAGCATTTTGCAGGGACTGAGGATACAAAGATGTATAAGAGCTCTGCAACAGTCGGAGAAATAGAGGCTTAATTAATGTTTGTAAAATAACATATTAGGCATTATATTAGAAATATTTTTCCAGGAACTTTATGGGTGTTCAGTTCTTAAAAGACGAAATGCTTCTCTCGTCTGGAGATGGTGCTTTGTAGGGAACATCTTTCCAATATAACATTAACCAGTGGAGAAAAAATTCATTCGCTAAAAATCTTCTTTACATGAAACTATAGAAATGCATCTCCTACACATGATGCACCAGCACACCAGCACATCCGCTCTTGGCAAACACAGCTATTAATACACAGATCACTCGTGTGTATAAGGACAGGGTTATCTGTAAATATAGCAATCTCTGTATGTAACCTGTGAATGAATTACTTTCCAAGGTACCCATATTTAATAGAAACACTAAACAACATCAACAGTAAAATAGAAAACATTAGTAATACATGGAAACTTAAGTAAATGGAACATGAACTCCGTTGGTTGTAATAATGTGCTTCAGAGTCTCTTTAAAAAAAAAAAAGATTTGTATTATCTATTAGAATTTATGATCGTTTGGTTCCACTTCATTATTCTAGTATCAGACTTTGCTTATCCAAGACAACTGCTATGTGGGAGAGAGGCCATAATATCTTGTGACTGACATTCATGTCAGGGTAGTAATTATGGGCTGGCTTGGTGTGGAATGCATTTTCTTCTTATCACAGGAATGGTCTCCATATGATGAATGGGCAACATATTGAAATACAAACCTGGTACAGCTTGCTCTGAAAGAAATTCTCCAAAGTCAAATGTAGTCAGGATTCTTTCATTTTCTAATTTTAATAATTTAAAAGGAGGAATGTTATTTATTTTCTGGCATTTTTATTTACCCCAAACCTGTAAAATTTAACAGCTGCTTTGTGCTGGCTGTGCTACAAACTGTGCATACAACAGGTAGTTTGGACACACATCTAGCATTTGACTTAGACCACAGGTGTCAACCAAGATAGATGCCAAGTCACACCGAAGTCTTGGGTTATCTACTCTGGCTCAGGATTAATTATAATTCTTCAGTAATTACTCACCAAATTGTTCAAATAAAATGTTCATCTTTGAATATATTTTTGGATTGCCTCACCAAAGGGAAGACATAAAAATCACTTCAATTTGATTTTTTTAAATGTACTTTCATCCAGATTAACAGTATAAAACTCCTTATATAGCAAAAATAGATCCTTGGTGAATTCTGAAATTATGTATACACACACTCACACATTATGCTATCTATTCTTAACAACCTTTTTAAGTAGTATATTGGTTTTGATAAAATTTGATGTGCCCTTCTTGAGTTTGGTTCTATTAATTTTTGTAATTCCTTCTTAAATTTACAGTTGGCAATCAGTGGATACATTACATATCATTCTGTGGCCTTAGAACACACGCAGTGCTGGAAGGAAACCTAGTCACTGAGCTTATCTATGTCCACAGCAAGTTGCTAATAGCGGATGACAACACTGTTATTATTGGTAAGTGGATGGTCTCTCATTGTGTTCCTGGCTAGGTGATTTACTCCATGCAAAAATATTTCTTTCTATTCCTCCCAGCCTTTCTTTGCAGTTGAGAAGGACAGTAACACAGTATCTTTTTAACATTTCTGGAACAATCTTTTTTGCTTACAACCTTTCTAATCCCTGTTTTTATCTTCGAAGAAACAGAGGCACAGAACAATTAAATGGCTGTTGTGCAAAGTACAGTATCCAGAGGCAGAGGTTTAACCCAGTAGTGCAATCATCAGCCCACTTTTTAAAATTCTCTATTATTCCCTTGTTTTTATTTGAATCCAAGTACCTAGACTTTGGGAATTGAAGCGGGAAAATTGGGATGGAAAATGTGTCACAAATGGTACCTGGTGGTAATTTGTATGTGCTTGCACCACATGCACCTAACCATTTTCACAGACCTGTAGTTGTGCAAGAGTCAGAATTGGAAGGATATTAAAATATCGTTGCCTCTATGCTTTCTGTTTTTTTCCCTAGTCTATGGCTTGGGTATCATTAAACAGGGTGCAGGGCAGATCAGTTTTGTTGGTATGAATGTGGTGAAGGGGGAATTGTGTAATAATGATATGATGTAGCCCTAGACTGAGGTCTGCAGTCTTTCCTTGTTGAGGATACATAGTAGATTTCTCCAGAATCTTCTCCCCACCAACAGATTCCAGAGAGAGATTTACTGTTTGTACATTCTACCCAGATTAGGTCAACTTGACCAGAGGGGTGATGCTCAGCTTCAGGCTTTATACACATGGAAAGCTTCATTTTCTTATCATTGAATTGTTTTGTCTCCTAATATTATGTGACACATACACCAAAAGGCTGGATGATAAACAGAGCACTGATAATCAGCCAGATAAATGAGTTGACAAAGGTGGGGGCAATGTTGCTTAGAGATACAAAGTGTCCCACTGTTGGGGATTCTGCTCATCTGTTTTAAATGAAATGTAGTTTTTCAGCTATTATACTTCCCTATTCTTTAAGAAAGTAAAGGTCATGGAGTATTTTGAAATTTTTTGGCAGTAAATATGCCATTTCCATCTCTATTCTCATCTGAGAAAAGGGAAAAAAAATCTCATTTGTAGGAGAAATGAGACTGTCTTATCTGGAACATGATTTGAAAAGAAAGAAAAAGTTCTGAAGCCAGAAAATGTATAGATCACAGTGTGGTTCTCTCTCTCTCTCTCTCTCTCTCTCTCTCTCTCTCTCTCTCTCTCACACACACACACACACACCACACACTTTTAATAATTTAAGAGCATTTAAGAAAATATCTTGTGCCTTTGACCTCTACTCTATAGGGATCAAAGCTCTTTAGGGATTTATTTACTCTGCTACTTCCCGCCCCACCCCCCACCCCCCAATAACAAGGTTTCTCTTATTTTATTTCCCCTAAGCTACTATGGCCTTGCTCTTCAGAAGCCAATCTCAGAATATTTTTATGTTAAATTGGCAATGACAGTAGGAAGGGGAAAATATTGTTGTTTGCTGAAATGGAAAAGCAAACAAAGCAAAATAAAATTCACTGGATCTCTTCAGCAAGATTTCAGAACTCTTGAAGTAAAAACTGACACATGTAAATATTTTCCTTTTAAAGGTCATTTTGACTTTCAGCCTGCTTTACTTTACATAAAGTACAAATGCAAAGTCGTTTTCAGTAACAGAACTATCAGTTAAATAGGTTTGTTGAGTTTTTTTAATTGACTGGTTTTCTAGGAAGGCTCTCGGAACCCTCAAAGGCTACAGTTTATTTAGGCTAGCAATAATAGACCAATTTTGCACATAATTCTTATCCGCTCTCTTGACACTGAAGATGTGGCCTTGGGAGTATGAAAAGGTCTTACTTGAGTCTTTAGAGGCTGGATTTCTTTCTCACCTTCCCCAAGGGCACAGCAGATCTCCCCCATGGAAAATTCCAAAGGTATTTTTGTTCTTTTTATCTCAGCGGAGACTCTAAGAGTAAGCAAGTTTGTTGTTACTACTCTCACATATCATCCCTGTTTACATTCATAATATAGAAAACAATGTTTAAAATTCTCAGAGAGGAAGGAGTTTGGAAAATTAGGTTAACAATATTTTATAAGTATTAAACAAGTATCTATAAGCTTAAAAGAGGTTAAAGCAACCTGTGATTAAATTTTCTAACATTCTGGGAAACTTATGCCAGAATTATTGAATAATTGGCAGAAGAAAAATGAGTCATTATTGATCCCCATTTTTTCCTCACGAGGAAATACTTGTGTTCTCCCATTGAAGGTCTCTTGTGTATGCCTTTCATTATCTGTTGGCCTGGGTAACCCTGCAGGTCATGACACCTATGACCAAATCCAGTTTTCTAATCCATCTTAACACTGGCACTTAACCAGGCTAACATGTCTTTACTTTCCTAAACCAAACAAAGCTACCCATAAGTAGAATTTACGTCTATCCGGTTGCCTAAGTGAAACAATTATTTTTTTAGTGTTCACTATTCCATTGCAAAGCACAACAGGATGATATAAAACAGCAATCACATCGTGCCACTGCCCTACAGAGCTCCTGGACTGGGGATTGGGCAGGTGTTCTCTCCACCTGACACCAGAAGCATCAGCATGGATATTGCAGAGCTGGAGAAAGAAGGCCCAGAGGCCATCAGTGAGGGTGGGTGGGTGAAATACTGTGCAGGCTTGAGAGTGGCTAATGAGGGTCCATAACTGAAGGGTTGCCCCAATGAAGAAGGATTACACTTGAACTAGTCTCAGGGGTCTCAACCCTGGCTGTATTAGAATTGCCTGGAGAGCTTTAAAAAATACATCATTGAGGGGGAAGTTTACTCATGTCTGCAATTGACTTTAAACTAGATCCCCCCAAAGAATGGGTTAATGGATAGATAAAGGGATGGAGTGATATTGGAAACTACTAATGTCTGGTTTCTACTTGAAGAAATTCTGACTAATTGGTCTGGTTTGGGGCCCAGGCATCAAGGTGTTTTTTATTTTTATATTTGGAGCCAATATGTTCTAAAAGCTTTTTCAGTGATGCTCATGTGCAATCCACATTGGGAACTTTTGAACTAGAGAGAGGCACAGGGAACACAGGGGGTGGAAAATACAGAGTAGCCGATTTGGGCTCAATAGAAGAATCAGTTTTCCTTGAATAAACTAAAACAAGGTACAGTTGGTGTAGTGGTTGTCTATTACTGCTCTAACTCATGGCCACAAACTTGGTGGCTTAAAACAGCACAAATGTATTGTTCTGTAGAAGTCCAACATGGGTCTCACGGGGCTAACATCAGGGTGTAAGCAGGGCTGCCTTCCTCTCTGGAGATTCTAAGGAGGAATTCATTTCCCTGTCTTTACCAGCTTCCAGAGGCTGCCCATGTTCAGGGCCCTCTTCCTCCATCTTGTTTTCTTTTTTTTTTAAAGGTTTTATTGGGGAATTGGGGGAGGAAACAGCATTGGGGAATTGGGGAAGGGGAATAGACAAGTTGCTGTCCTTTTGTTCTTCAGTCTAGTTCTGGAGGGCGTCGCTTCACTGGCCCATGTTGGTATTATCATTGCATTCTTCCCGGGTGAGGCAGTCGCTTGCCGGCTTCTGGACGGCAGCTCACGGCGGCTCATGACAGCTCACGAAAGCTCACACCAGCTGCCGGCCAGTCACGGTAGCTCATGGCAGCCCACTGCAGCTCCACTGCAGCCAATGCTGTTGCCGGTGACTCACGGCAGCCCAGCTCCAAGTCGAGCTGTTCATCATCTTAGCTGTAGAGAGCGCAGTGTCACTGGTCCATGTAGCATCTGAACTGGCGGCCCTGCTGCTCAGAACTGGCATCCCAAGCCAACTCTTAACCAATGAGCCACTCTTCCTCCATCTTTGAAGGCAGCAGTGTTACACCTCTCTGGAAGTTCCCAAAAGGCTCAGCCCATTCTTCTATAATCTCCCTCTGAATCCCGTTTACGTTTAAGGAGCCTTGTGATTATATTGGGCTCACCCAGGTAATCCAGGGTCATCTTCCTATTTTAAGGTTTGCTGATTAGCAATCTTAATTCCCTTTGCAGCCTTACCTCCCCTTTGCCATGTAACTTAACAAATCCACAGGCTTTGGGGATTAGGACATGGTCATCCATGGGGGGACCATTATTCTGCCTATCACAGAAGGAATCACAATTTCTGAAATAAAACATGAGAAAAAGCACAAAACATGAAGGAAAAGATAAATACATCCAACTGCATTAAAATTTGGAACTGTATTCAGGAAAAGACACTGTAAAGAGAAAAAAGTTAAACCACAAACTACAGAAAGGCATTTAATATTCAAAACATATAAAACTTCTATAAGCTAAGAAGAAAAGACAACATCCAAGCGAAAATGGGCAAAGGAACTGTATAGAAACATCACCAAACAGGACATACCTGTGGTCCATAAACATATGAAAGCTCATCCTCACTAATGTAATAATGAGAAAAAGAACAGCTTTTAAAAATAGCAATTGGCAAAAATTAAAAAGCTATATAGGGCCCACCGAGTGGCGCGATGGTTAAGAGCTGGCTTAGGATGCCAGAGGGCCCTGGTTCGGATCCCACATATGAGGGCCAGTGACACTGCCTTCCACAGCTAAGATGCTGAACAACAGCTCAACCTGGAGCTGGGCTGCCGTGAGTCGCCAGCGATGGCGTAGGCTGTAGCCCCTGTGGCAGTGGGTTGCCATGGGCTACCGTGTGTAGCCAGCAGCCAGCGTGAGCGGCCAGCAGCCGCAGTGAGCGGCCGTCCAGAAGCCAGCAATTGATATGCCTTGCCTGGGAAGAGCGCAATGATGGTGCCAACTTGGGCCAGTGAATCAACGTCCTCCACAACTAGACTGAAGAACAAAATGACAGCAACATGTCTGTTCCCCTTCCCCCAATTGCCCAATTAAAAAAAAAATCTCTTTAAAAAAAAAAAAAGCTATATAACCCAGCATTGGCAAGGAAGTAGAGTACCAGGTCTCCCATCCTGCATACAGAGCCCAGGTACACAGCTGCGTGTGGACACCAGGAAATGCACATATAGCCATGTAGAGCATAACAGTGCATCACAGCCAAACTCTGGAAGCAGCTCAAACATCCATCAACAGTGGATAAGGAGTGAATAAGGAAGTCCCTAAGTCTGGGTGTGCTCATTCAAGGGAAGTAGTGTATTACAATTATATACAAATAAATCCCAAAGACATAATATTGAATGAAAGCAGCAAATCTTAAAAGATTATGTATGATTCCACATACATAAATTAAAAACAAGTCAAAAGAAAGCTATTTTTTTGCTGAGGAAACCATGTAAAGCATGAGGAACACAAAAGTCTCTCTAAAGTTCCCCTGTTGGGGACGCGAGAGCATATCTGAAAGACACCTCAGGGCTTCTGGGATGTGGCGATGTTCTGTTTTTCAGCCTGGGTGTGAAACTCAGTGATGTTTACCATTCCTAAGTTGTATGTATATGTTTTCTATATTCTTTTATATTTTTCGATGTTTTAAAAGTTTCCTAATATTAGCAGGCTTAGAAAAGGACATTTTGTAAAACTTAACTGGTTTTAAAGTATCAAGGCACCATCCTAATAAAAACGAGGCTGCAGTTACCATGAAAAATACTATATAAATACAAAGCATATTTGTTGTACACAATTAAAACTCTAGGACTTGTATAGAGTAAAAGGCAAGAATTCCCCTTAATGTCCTCTCTCTCTTCGCCAGAAGGGACTTCGGCTCTTACCAGTTCAGTGTGTATCTTTCTAGGTCCCTTGCTTTCTCTTCTTTCTCATATGTTACATAGACATGGGGTAATACTGTATCTGCTGTTCCTGAATTTGATTTTCAGAACATGGGAACGTTTAACAAGAATGGAGGTAGGATTGACATCCATCAATATCTCGTTTTCAGTATCTCATTGATTAAATTCATCTAAAATTTTCTCACCCCTTTCTTCACATTCCTGCTAAAGAGTAGCCAGCTCTTTCCCATGTGGTTGAGAGCCAGTGCCCTGGGTAACTCCGGGTCAGTCCTTGAGGTATGAGGACTACTCCCTGTCTCTCTCTAAGAATCCCAGCTCAGAGTGCCAGGAATGGATTTCTCCCTTTGGGAGTGGGGCTCACCTTGGCGGGAGGGAGACTAGGGGACCCGTGTGAAAGCATGTATGTGTGGAGGGGGCCTGCCTTCCCCAGTTTTCCTGATGTTGAAGAGCAGTGCTGCCCCAATCCAGCAACCCTCAGCCTGAGAGCGGCCTCTGCCGGAGGCCTGGGAGTGAGGTCCCAAAGCAGCACTTGGGAACTTGGTTCCTCTCCTTATGGTTCACACACGGGGTGAGGGGCAATTAACCCAGAGAAGAGGCTTCTTTGATACAAATGCTACTTGCCAGCAAATTGTCCCTATGGCAGTATTCTCCAGTGCAGCTATTACAGAATTAACAAGTATCTGATAATAATGCCAATAATAATTAACATGTGTAGAGCAGTTTATAAATCAGTAAGTGCTTACACATGATGTTACTTAGTTCTTACAACAATACTACAAAGTCTATATTATGATGTCAGTTTATAAAAGAACAAATTAAAGCTGAGAATGATTAAATGACTTTGCCCAAATTAATGCTGGGCCAACTGTCCAGCCCAAAGATATATGGTTGCAAATTTTATGGCATAATCAAAATGTATGTCTATGTATGAAGGGCTATTTGTTGTTAACAAAACAAAGCATTTCAAAGGTTCCCACCTTACAGAGCTGGGAGGTGCTCCATTCTTTTTCTGTCACCCAGGGTCATGGGGAGCACCATTCACATCCACAGTTATCATAAATTTGTATATTAATCATATGACAATATTGTGGCAAATGGCAGTTAACTCTCTTCAGGAGGGGTCAGCTTTTCCTCATGCACAATATCCCTCCATTTGGGCTCAGGGCAGGGCTGCTGTCACCTTACTCCCTGACTGTCCCCATCACAGAGGGCAGCCAGTGCTTCTGTTCAACCTGACCCTTCTGCTCCCATCGGTAGAAGCATGGAATGTGTGACTAGAGCAAGAGGAACAAGAAGAAAAAGGAATCAGGGCCCTCCTGTACATTGTAGGACTCCTCAAGGAGTCAAAAGAATGAATCCGCAGTGATTAACGAAGAAAATGTAACACGGTTTT